>NW_025232419.1:0-9757 GCF_018294505.1 Triticum aestivum | reverse complement strand
GGTTGGTGCCCTCTCTGTTTATGATAAATGGGTTGGTGCCCCTTTCTATTTATGTTGATATCTGTGACCAGATCTTATGGTTACTTGAATTCTCTTGATGCATGCTTTATAGGATGTTGAACATGTCCTGCACTCAAAACTAGCTTTATGCAAAACTTTACCTATGTCATGCATTACTGTACCTTGAACCAAATCATGGGTTGCTTGCGAGTACATTCAAAGTACTCATTGGCTTGCCACTGGTTATTTAATTGACCAGGCATGGGAGAACCGGAGTTCGAAGAAGAGTTCTTTGGAGACGATCATGCGAACTAGGACGTTCCCAGTCAGAATGCCTGTAGGGTTAAGGCAGATGGCATGGGTTCTACTTATCGACGACGATTTCCGCTGCTATGTTTCATTTGATGTTCAGCCCTTAAGGCTTTATCGATGTAAGACTTGACCACGTTGGTCACTATTTGTGTAAGACGGTATGTATGGATGTAAGACTCTTGTTATCCAGCTTCTGTGTGTTCAGTGAGCATTGATCTCTGGGATCACTATACACGTGCATTCGGTGATCACGACTTGCGAGTCAGGGTCCCCACAGAGCTGGTATCAGAGCCATCCTGACTGTAGGAAGCCTTAGTTAGCACGGACGTTAGTTAGAGCGAGACTATCCACCAGGTTACCCATATACCTATGTTTATGTTAGTATCCCAAACATAGGTCACATTCCTTTATTGACCCTTTCCCTTCCACTTTTTGTAGATGGCCGCCGTACCCGAGGACTTCCTGACCACTGGGTTTCCTGTGCTTCTTGAGGATAGCCTCAGGAAGTGCCAGTTCACTCGAGTCCCCACCTTCTCCTACCATGAGCACTGGGTCGACAGCACCAAGAGGGAGTATCACGTGGAGGTAGTCGTGAGGGCGAATGACGCCCCGACGAGCTGGTTCTTTGAGGGACCCCAGATGGCGACACTGCTTCTCGCCGTGGAGACTGCTGCCCTCAAGGCGCTGACTCGCCTCCGGGATCTCCTGCCAGAGATGGCGAGAGAGCCAGCCACTCGTTACCTGCCTTATCGTAAGGAAGGTGATGACGAGAGCAGCGCACCAGCACCACCCTTGGACGAGGGACTTTCTCTCCGCTTCCAGACCTACTTCAGCTTGTGTGCCGACAGTCTGGCACAACACCTGGCCTCGGAGTCGACGGAGCTTCAGAAGGAACTCCGCGAGACCAAGGAGCTCCTCCGCATAGTTCAGATGAAGGCAGACAGGATCAAGAAGGATGGAGCGCCCCCTGGACAGCCCGCAGTAGCGTATCGAGGCGGACGACCCCCACAGGTCGCACATGCCGAGGGACCACCTCAGCCACGCCGTATGACGGCAAAGGAGTACCGCAACCTCTTCAAGACGCCACCAGCAAAGCAGCGCCGTGTTCTGCTCCTTCACTCCCCCGCTTCCTCGAGCGATGAGGAGACCAAGACAGATGAAGATGAGGAGGAAGATCCAGAGGAGCCAGAATACCCGACCGAGCATTCCACCACTTAGACTCCGTTCAGGACTAGGATAGGCTAGCTCGTAGCCTATGGTAGGATAGGTCGTGTACCCCTTTTGCGAAGTCGAGTCCTTGTAATGGTTCTTGTGAAACCATGTTATGTTGCGTTTGCGTTCAGCTTGCTTTCATGAAGTCGTACTTTCCCTTCGGGAACTTGTAAACGACTACATTCCTCATTTGGTTTTAATGCATGAGTTTGGCCCTTCTGGCCTTTGTTTAACTTAAATTGTGTCACACCACCCCCTTACTAGGCATTCCATCTATACTGCTTTCCCTCATTGTTGTTCCCAATCATGAGACCTTGACCGCTCCAACAGGATGCCTGTTGTAACACGTACTGGTACCTCTACCCAGCCGCAAGAAGCCGGAGGTTCTGCTGAGGCCGGAGCCAGCCAGGACCAAGCCCAAGGACAGACTCCACCACCACCACCTCCTCCAAGCATGGATATGGCTCGGCTTCTCCAAGCCTTTCGAGAGGAGCGCCAAGCCAACACTGCAGCTCTCCAGATGATTGCTCAGGCTGTCAACCGCCAGCCGGCGGGGCACGGCCATGGACGTTCCACACTGGTGGAATTCAAGAAGCATGCACCACCCACTTTCATCGAGACTGCTGAACCCCTGGATGCAGACGACTGGGTCCGCACCATTGAGGATCTGCTGGCACTAGTCGGATGCACTGAGGACCGTGATAAAGTGGCGTATGCTGCCCACTGTCTCGGGGGGGACTGCCAGAGCTTGGTGGGATGGATTCAAGGCTATGCATGTTGAGCAAGACATCACTTGGGACACCTTCAAGACGGAATTCCGCAAGGCCCACATCCCTTCTAGAATCATGGCCATCAAGAAGCGTGAGTTCCGAGCCCTGAAGCAAGGTAGTAGCACTGTCAAGGAGTACATGCAGAAGTTCAGTGTTCTCTCAAGGTATGCCCCTGAGGATGTCAGCACTGATGCTGCCAAAAGGGAGCGCTTCATGGAAGGCCTTAACCAGACTCTGCAGTACTCGCTTGTTGTGTGTGACTGCCCAACCTTTCCTGATCTGGTGAACAAGGCACTCATGCTTGAGGACAAGCGACGTGCCTTGGATGACACTCGTAAGCGCAAGATGATCAGCAAGGGTAGCTCCAGCAACCAGAAGCCTCGCCCGTGGCAGCCAGCCCCGGTCAAGCCAACCTATCAGCAGCCAAGAGCTCCTGCACCTCGCACCAACTATCCACCTCAGCAGTATGCCAACCCCAGGCCAGCTTACAACAACCCCAATAACAATGCTGGCAAGGGCGTCGTCCCCAATCAAGTCACTTGTTTCGGATGTGGACAGCCAGGGCATTACTCCAAGAATTGCCCCAACAAGAAACCTGACGCCCCGCGCCCCAATGCGCAGAACCCGGGACAAGGCCGTGGAATGCCACCAAGGAACCAAGCTCCCCGCAACTTGCCCAACAATGGCAGGGGTCGTGTGAATCATGTCACCACGGAAGAAGCCCAGGAAGACCCGGACATCGTGCTGGGTACGTTCCTTGTCAATTCAGCACCCGCAACTGTTTTGTTTGATTCTGGAGCCACGCATTCTTTTGTCACCCAAAGTTTTGCATTAAAAAGTGGCATGACCCCTACACCCCTGAATAACCCTATGGTGGTACAAACCCCCGGAGCAGAGATGAGAGCCAAGATAGGATGTAAAGGAGTCGGGATTACCATTAACGGGGTAGACTTCCTAGCAGACCTTATCATCCTAAAATCACAAGGCTTGGATGTGATCTTGGGAATGGATTGGCTCAGCAAGCACCAAGGCTTGATTGATTGCGCCAACCGGACGGTCACTATGACCAATGACCGAGGAGTCAAAGTCAAATTTGCCTCCAGCCCCTCTTCTGCTCAAGCCAACCAAGCCAACTGTCTGACTGAAGTTGGATTGGAACAAGTGCCGGTAGTATGCGAGTATTCCGATGTTTTTCCTGATGAGCTACCAGGAATGCCTCCTGACCGAGACATTGAGTTCATCATCGAGCTCATACCCGGAGCAGGACCCATCTATAAGAAGCCTTATAGGATGGGATCGGAGGAGTTAGCAGAATTGAAGAAGCAGTTGGAAGAGCAGTTGAGGAAGGGATTTATCCGCCCTAGTGCCTCCCCTTGGGGATCACCTGTTCTGTTTGTGGCAAAGAAGGACGGTACCATCCGCTTATGCATTGACTACCGCTCCCTCAACGAGGTTACAATCAAGAACAAGTACCCACTTCCCAAGATTGAAGATCTGTTTGATCAACTCAATGGGGCCAAGGTGTTCTCCAAGATCGACCTCAGATCTGGGTACTACCAACTGAAGATCAGACCCCAAGATATTCCGAAGACGGCATTCATAACCAGATATGGCCTGTATGAATGCACGGTCATGTCCTTTGGGTTGACCAATGCCCCAGCTTACTTCATGTATCTCATGAATAAGGTCTTCATGGAATATTTGGACAAGTTCGTCGTCGTCTTCATTGATGACATTCTTGTCTTCTCGAAGTCGGAAGAAGAGCACGAGCAACACTTGAGGATGGTCCTAGACAAGCTTCGAGAGCACCAACTGTATGCCAAGTTCAGCAAGTGTGAATTCTGGCTGCGTGAAGTTGGATTTCTGGGACATGTTCTAACAGAAGAGGGATTGTCAGTCGACCCTGCCAAGATAGAAGCCGTGACTGAATGGCAATCCCCGAGCAATGTGAAGGAAGTCAGAAGCTTCCTCGGACTCGCGGGATATTACCGCAAGTTCGTTGAAGGATTCTCAAGCATTGCCCGACCCATGACTCAGCTCTTGAAGAAGGACAAGAAGTTCGAATGGACGCCGAAGTGCGAAGAAAGCTTCCAGGAGCTGAAGAAGAGGCTAACCACCGCTCCAGTTCTGGCCACACCAGATATACACAAGGAGTTTGTGATATATTGTGATACGTCAAGAATCGGACTGGGAGGTGTTCTGATGCAAGAAGGCAGAGTCGTGGCCTACCTTTCAAGGCAGCTACGACCTCACGAAGAGAACTACGCTACTCATGACCTTGAGCTAGCAGCAGTGGTTCATGCCCTGAAGACTTGGCGACATTACCTCTTGGGGAAGCGATGTGAGGTATACACGGATCACAAAAGTCTGAAGTATATTTTCACTCAGAGGGAATTGAACATGAGGCAGAGAAGATGGCTGGAGTTGATAAAGGATTATGACCTCAGTGTTCAATACCACCCTGGAAAGGCTAATGTGGTAGCAGACGCATTGAGCAGGAAGGCTTGCTCCTTGAATGCTATGCTAAAGCACAAGCTACCCGCCTTGTATGAAGAACTTGAAAGCTTCGGGTTGGAACTGGTTGCACCAGGATTCTTGGCCAGCCTCGAAGTTAAGCCTACCTTGATGGATGATATCAAGAAAGCTCAGAAGGGGCATGAGAGTATTGAAGGCATCAAGAGGAAGATCAAGGCAGGCAAAGCCTCAGGATTCTCAGAAGATGAGGAAGGAATTGTGTGGTTTGGGAATCGCATCTGCGTGCCCAACAAGGTTGAGCTCAAGAACCTGATCTTGCAAGAAGCTCATGACAGCCCATATTCCATCCACCCTGGAGGCACCAAGATGTATCAAGACCTGAAGGAAAGATTTTGGTGGCACGGGATGAAAAGGGAGATTGCCACCTATGTTGCAAAATGCGACGTATGCCAGAGAGTCAAAGCTGAGCATCAGCGACCCGCTGGATTGTTGCAACCCCTTAAGGTGCCTGAATGGAAGTGGGACAGAGTCGGGATGGACTTCATCACCGGTTTACCCAGGTCAAGCAAGGGACATGACTCAATATGGGTCATCGTTGACCATTTGACCAAGGTGGCCCACTTCATTCCTGTCAAGACGACCTACAAGGGGAACCAGTTAGCCAGTCTCTACATCAACCGAATCGTGAGCCTTCTCGGTGTTCCCAAGGAGATTGTGTCAGATCGAGGAACCCAGTTCACCTCAAGGTTTTGGAAGAAATTCCAGGAGGCTATGGGGACCAAGTTGTCCTTCAGCACTGCTTTCCACCCACAGACCGGAGGTCAGACCGAGCGAGTGAATCAAATACTCGAAGACATGCTCCGAGCCTGTGTCTTAGCTTATGGAGCTAAGTGGGAAGATTTCCTCCCTTTCGCCGAGTTCTCTTACAACAACAGTTATCAGGCCAGCCTTCAGATGGCACCATTTGAAGTGTTATACGGGCGGAAGTGCCGTACACCTCTCAACTGGTCGGAGACCGGAGAAGGACTTGTCTTTGGGCCTGATATCCTTCGTGAAGCAGAAGAGCAAGTCCAGCTTGTCAGAGAGCGTCTGAAGTCTGCCAAGTCAAGGCAGAAGAGCTATGCGGACTCACGTCGCAGAGACATAAACTTCCGAGTTGGAGACCATGTCTATCTCCGGGTCACCCCTCTCAAAGGAGCCCAGCGCTTTCATGTCAGGGGAAAGCTCGCTCCGAGATACATTGGGCCCTTCAAGATCACTGAGCGACGAGGGGAGGTGGCTTACCAGTTGGAACTTCCACCTGAACTTTCTGATGTGCACAACGTGTTCCACGTGTCACAACTCCGGAAGTGTCTCCAAGTTCCAGACAAGCCCGACCTCTACAAGGACGTCAATCATCAAGCCATTGATCTTCAACCTGATTTGACTTATGTGAGCGGCCCATCTGCATTCTGGATGAGGCTGAACGACGCACTCGAAGCCGCACCATCAAGTACTTCAAGGTCCAATGGAGCAACCACACTGAAGCAGAAGCAACTTGGGAGCGTGAAGACTACCTTAGATCCGAATTTCCGTATCTCTTTTAAGCCTAGTTTAGGAATCTCGGGGACGAGATTCTTGTAAGGGGGGTAGGTCTGTCACACCGTGCATTTTGTAACATTTCATTTTCATTATTAAAGCATGAAAATTTGGACCAACAAAAACTTTTTGCATTTTTTTTGGCTTTTATTTGGAGTTGGTTTTCTCTCTGTATTTCTTTCAAGTGCTTCTTGAAGTCAACTACTCTGCCCTCTATATTCCACCTCCTTACCCCAAGCTCCTGACCAATGACCATGCCATGTGAATAGTGCTATATTGAGTTTTCTTACAAAAATAATTTGGCCAAAAAGTATTTTCTAAAATTAGTTTTCCAAAAACCCCTGAATTGAGGTTTGCACTACAAGTACTTGATTAAGGGCAGTAAAAATCTTTCCAAAAATATATTAGACTCCTATTAGATATAGGATGCCCAGGAACCACAAAAATATAATTTTAAAAGTTACTGTTCTATTTTATTTAAAGGCTTTTTCTTAAGGCCAGAAATGGTCTTTAATAGGAAAAAAATTACTTTACTGTTTCAAAAATATTTGACAAAATTTAGGGAAACTCATAGGACATATATTGTCCATATATAAGAGTTTCAACACCTGGTCATGTTCAAAATATTGGTCAAATCCCTCTAAAACCCTTTCTGGATATTTCAAGCTTTTGAAATATTTACAAAGGAAATATTCTCCAAAAATTCCAGGAAAATTCCATCATGTCACATATGACATATTAGATGATCTTGCCAAGTCTCATGACTTGGAGAACAAGATAACGCCATCAAAACCCCTCAAAACTATCTCTGTCCATTCTGAAGTTTGATCAACTTTACATTGCCAAGTATGTCCAAATGTGCTCAAACTTGGTGGACATGCTTCATTGGTCTAATGATGCATCTGGACCAAATGGCACAGGTTGGAGAATAGGAAGTCTTGGTCAAAGTGCCTCAAAACCCTCTCTGACCAGAATCAAGTTTGAACTACTTTGCACTACCAACTTTTTCTCCAGGACCCCAACTTTGGTGAGCCTGATCATGTGACCAAATAAGGCTACCACACCAAGTGGCACATCAAGGAGAAATGATTTACTCCACTGGATCTACACAAATCCATTTCTGCCCATTTCTAGGGTTTGCAAAAGTTGCATTGGCAACTTTGTCCAAATAAGCTCAAAATGGGTGGAAGGCCCTAAATATATGTGACATTTCACCCCTTGGAGTATCTTGGCCAGTGGGAGTCATTAGCTTACCCAAAACTCCATCGAACACCTTTTGGCAAAATACTAAAAAGCCTATTTTTGCCACTTTCACTAATCTCCTTGAGTTCATCTTTTTGCCACAACCCCTCCTCACTCCCCTCTGTCACTTAGACACTTTTCTACCCGAGGAAGCAATGTGGAGGAAGGAGGGAATCACGTTTGTCCTCTCTGGACAACAGCTTCCCTTCTCTCTCCCAGCCTCTCTCTCTCCCCTCTGCACCCCAGAGCATCCCAGGCTCTTTCCAGGTTTTGCCCCCTTCCACTGTAGCCTCCAGACAGAAAAGGACGCGCGCGCGACGCGGAAAACCCGCGGATGCCGGCCAAAGTCGCGCTCTGGAGCGCCTGCCAGAGCGCCGACCGTTGACACCGCGCCTCCCGACCGCCTCGTGCCTTCCCATCGCGCCAGTTGATGTGTCTTGACGTCTGCGACACGCCGCCGTGCCGTCCCCATTGTCTCTCCCTCTCTCTCCCCTCCTGTAGCGCGTTCCCGATGCCGTCCGGCTCGGCCAATGGCCGGCCTCACACGCGCGGGCGCCAGAACACTCCCCCGCTCTCTCTCCTCCTCCCTGGCGCCCTACTCCATCCCCACGAGCGCCGTGGACAGCTCCAACCTCTCTCCAACGGCTTCCAGAGCCGATCCCGCGGGCGCCCGTAGGCCACGCCCACGGTGAACCGCGGCCAGCCTATATAAGGCGCTCCCGAGCCCTTCTCTTCCTCCCTGTCGCCCCTCCACACACCCAATCCACCCCCGGAACCACCCACTTCTCTCCAGAGCCGCCCGAGCTCGAGATCGAGCTCGAGCTCCGCCGCCTCGGGTCGCCGTCGATCTGCGGGTACAGGCCTCCTCCGCTCCTTTTCTCTCTCGAACTGGACTCCCCTCGCCTCACTGATGCTTTCCCCTCTCTTTCCCCCTCGTTTTGCAGCCGGAAACGGCCGGAACCACCGGCGCCCGAAGCACCTCCGCCGTGGGACCTTGTCGCCGGCGAAGCAGGCCACCCCGGCGACCGTCTCCACCACCACCAGAACCGCGACTCGCTCCTGAGTCCAACGGTAGCCTCCGCGCCCCTTCCCGTGCCATGTATCGCCGCCGGCGAGCTCGCCGTCGCCTCTGGCCGGAGGTAGACGACGGCCGCCGTGGGGCCGGCCCGTCAGCCACACGCCCTGACGGGTGGGATCCACCCGTCAGGTTTAAAACGTGCGCGCGCGCGCACCGATCCGCCGTCGGCTGAAGGCGTATTCAGCCTTTACGCCTTCGATGTGGCGGCCGCGTGGGCTGGGTTCCCCCCCCTGGGCCTGCTGCTGCTGTGGCCTCTCTGGCCCAGTGGCACAGCGCCGTTTCTCTTTTTCCTTTTCTGTATTATTTCCAAAAATTCCACAGGGCAGAATATTAATCCAAATGCATTGATTCCAATTTCTAAATTCCTAGAATATTGCAACCTATTTAATGGTGCAACTTTCATTCAAATCCAACCACCTTTTATTCTCTGTAAATATTTAAATGTGGTTTTTAGCATTTAAATAGGCCTTTGAAAATCCACAACTCCTATTTTGCTGCTCCAAAACCAAAACCAAAAGTTGTCCCCTTCCTAGCCTTCCTCTTAGTATTTTACAAAAATAAGTTGTCATTTTTGTGAGCACTTTGACTTTTCTGTTTTTATTATTGTCTTATTTTCCCGTTGTTTTCTTGCGACGTTAGATCCCGTGTTTGACGAGGTAGCTGAGGAAGAAGGAGGAGCAGAGCCTGAAGACTTTGAAGATCAAGCCAACCAAGGCAAGCAGCCCTTTGACCATGACTATGATACCCCTTTATATGCATGTCATTTTTAGCTCTTTATTATCGATGCATCGGAATCATGATGAGATGGTGAACCACGTGGGTTGGTTACCACGATTACTTCCTCGTTGATACTTGCAGTGTGCATGGCCCTACCTTCTTATGAGGGTTATGCCGGTGGGAGTAGATAGGATGCAAATGTAGATGCTACGCAAATGGGGTGGGTTTGTGCATGGTGAAGGAGGCAATGTGATTTCAAAAGTCTTTTCGAAAACCCCGTCGGGTGCCACCTATGCCCGAGGGAGATGATGAGATGGGTGACCACTTGATGACGAAGTGGTGTGCCAAGGAAGGTGTGTGTTGTTTTCAAAAC
>NW_025232418.1:5753-9759 GCF_018294505.1 Triticum aestivum | reverse complement strand
AAGGAGTTCTTGGCTGTGTTATAAGGTGTGAGTAATTGAGTAAGACTCAAGACCTGACCACGGCAGAAGAGAGAGAAAGGACGAAGGTCGTCCCCTATGCTTCACACGTAGGCTCTATAGTATGCTATGCTGTGTACCGCACCTGAAGCGTGCCTTGCCATGAGTTAGTCAAGGGGTACAAGAGTGATCCAGGAATGGATCACAGGACAGCGGTCAAAGTTATCCTTAGTAACTAGTGGACTAAGGAATTTTCTCGATTATGGAGGTGGTAAAAGAGTTCGTCGTAAAGGGTTACGCCGATGCAAACTTTGACACTAATCCGGATTATTCTGCATAGTAAACCAGATTCGAATAGTAGAACAATTATTTGGAATAGCTTCAAATAGAGCATGGTAGCTGCATCTAGGAGATGACATAGAGATTTGTAAAGCACACATGGATCTGAAAGATTCAGACCCGTTGAATAATAACCTCTCTCACAAGCGAGATATGATCAAACCCAATGGGTGTTGGACTCGTTACAATCACATAGTGATGTGAACTAGATTATTGACTCTAGCGCAAGTGGGAGACTGATGGAAATATTCCCTAGAGGCAATAATAAAATGGTTATTATTGTATTTCCTTGTTCATGATAATTGTCTATTGTTCATGCTATAATTGTATTGACCGGAAACCGCAATACATGTGTGAATACATAGACCACAACATGTCCCTAGTGAGCCTCTAATTGACTAGCTTGTTGATCAACAGATGGTCAAGGTTTCCTGACCATGGACATTGGATGTCATTGATAACGGGATCACATCATTAGGAGAATGATGTGATGGACAAGACCCAATCCTAAGCATAGCACAAGATCGTGTAGTTCGTTTGCTAAAGCTTTTCTAATGTCAAGTATCATTTCCTTAGACCATGAGATTGTGTAACTCCCGGATACCGTAGGAGTGCTTTGGGTGTACCAATCGTCACAACGTAACTGGGTTGCTATAAAGGTGCACTACAGGTATCTCCAAAAGTGTCTGTTGGGTTGGCACGAATCGAGACTGGGATTTGTCACTCCATATGATGGAGAGGTATCTCTGGGCCCACTCGGTAATGCATCATCATAATGAGCTCAATGTGACTAAGTAGTTAGTCACGGGATCATGCATTATGGAACGAATAAAGTGACTTGCCGGTAACGAGATTGAATGAGGTATTGGGATACCGACGATCGAATCTCGGGCAAGTAACATTTCGATTGACAAAGGGAATTGTATATGGGATTGCTTGAATCCTCGACATTGTGGTTCATCCGATGAGATCATCGTGCAACATGTGGGAGCCAACATGGGTATCCAGATCCCGCTGTTGGTTATTGGCCGGAGAACGTCTCGGTCATGTCTGCATGATTCCTGAACCCATAGGTTCTACACACTTAAGGTTCGGTGACGCTAGAGTTGCTATGGGAAATAGTATGTGGTTACCGAAGGTTGTTCGGAGTCCCGGATGAGATCCCGGACGTGACGAGGAGCTCCGGAATGGTCTGGAGGTGAAGATCGGTATATTGGACGAAGGGTATTGGAGTCCGGAATTGTTCCGGGGGTACCAGGTGATGACCAGCGTGTCCGAAAGGGGTTTCGGAGGCCCCGACAGGCGTTGGGGGGGCCTTATGGGCCAAGGGGAGGGGGCACATCAGCCCACTAAGGGGCTGAGCGCCCCTCCCACCCACCAGGAGAGGTGGGGGCGCTACCCCTAGGGCAGCCGCCCCTCCCGTCTTGGGGGGCAAGTTTCCTAAGGGGTGGGGTCGCCCAAACCCATCTAGGGTTTCCCCTGTGGCCGCCGCCCCTCCCCTAGGGAACCCTAGGGCACCTCCCCCTCCTTCCTTCCCCCTATATATCTGAACGGCGTAAGTTGATGGGGGGTCGAGGACACCGTGAAGGCAACCTCACCATCCCAGGTGTCGTCTCAAAACATGTAGGCAACCACATCCTTTTCTTTTCATCATGTTCTCTTTCATTTGTGAGCATTCCCTTGATTGTTTGGATCACTTTATTTTGTAGAAAGAAGACACTGGCAAGGATATCACTTACTTCGAGGCATGGACCATCAAACGTACCAAAGACGACAAGGACAAAGACCCTCTCCACCCGGAGATGGACTGGATCAGCTCTAAAGCCCGGTCAGATGGAGAGAACTACACCAAAAAATTGAAGGAGACATACATGCCTGACGCTGATCCTCATGTGCTACCGTTTGATCCTCTTGTGGCCATTGCCGCGGCAGGCGGTAGACCGAATGGCCGGATGGCGGTTCACCTCGATTTTGTCATAACCTCCTCCCTTCCGAGAGTCAACACGCTCTGTGCTATGAGTACTAGCTCTACTCCTACCGTAGAGCATCACGTACCACATTCTGTGAGCATTACTGAGGATATTCCGGTCAGTGCTTCTTCATTGATCCTTCATGGTCCTTCTTCATTGATCCTTCTTCATTATTGAGGATATTTGCATTTCAACATGAATAACATTTGCATTGCCATATTTTAGACTCAACTGATTGACACCGAGAAAGAACGAGATGAAAACCGGGCCAAGCTGAAGGCACAAGATGATCTAGTGAAGTCTTTACAACATATGGTGGCCAATCTTTATTCCATGCAAGGCCAACCAGTGCCAGAGATGCCACCGACGCCAGAGTGGAACATTATGAGTTTTGTTCAAACTATTTCTATCACCATTTTCGGCATTACCATATGCATTCATCTCACTATTGGGTCAATCCATCACAGCTCAACCCATCACAAGGGTCGAACAATGTTCCGGTAGTTCAACCTCAAGTTTGTGGAGTTGGGGCAGCAAAGGGAATGATGCCTTCTAATGTTGATGTTATCACTCCGGTTGATGGAGTTGGGGCAGCAAACAGAATGATGCCTTCTAATGTCGATGTTATCACTCTGATCTCCAAAATTGCGTGAACTTCATGTTATGTTTGAAACTGTTCCTTGTATGTTGAGAACTCTTGCATCTTGAGACTTGTAAACTTGTGGTCTATTGCTTTGATGCACTATTGCTTTTATGTGGAATGTTTTTCAGAATCAATCATTGCTTCTTTTGTTCAATGATGCCTATATGTGACATGTTCTATGTGTGATAGAACTATATGCTGCTGTTGTATATGTTTCGCTGCAGGAAAGAAACAGAAACAGGGAAAAAAGGCTCTTGGGCACACCATTGTCGAGGGCTGCCCTCGGCAATGACTGTGAAACTGGACCAGAACGCACCCTTTACCGAGAGGACTCTCGGTAAAGGATAATAACCTGTAGCCCTCCTAGCAACTTTACTGAGAGGCCTCTCGGTAAAGGATAATAACCTGTAGCCCTCCTGGCAACTTTACCGAGAGGGCTCTCAGTAAAGGAAAAAGAATTGCCGACGGTGGCTCTCGGCAAAATATTTTCACGGCTTTTAGGAGAAGTGACGTGGCCCTCCCCTATTGGCTGAGTTTGCCGGGAGTCACACTCGGCAAACATAGCGTTTGCCGATAGAGGCGCCCGGCAAAGTTGTCTCTCTTTGCTGAGAGTGGCGCTAGGCAAAGATGGCCCTCGGCCTATCGTCCTGGCCCCATGTGTCAGGAGCTGACACATGTCAGCCACCTATTGGTTGTCTTTGCCGAGCGTGGCTCTCGGCAAAGATGGCCCTCAGCCTGCTCCTCCTGGTCCCATATGTCAGGTGCTGACACATGTCAGCCACCTATTGGCTGTCTTTGCCGAGCATGGATCTTGTCAAAGATGGCCCTCGGCCTGCTCTGCCTGGTCCCACGTGTCAGGAGCTGACACATGTCAGCCAGCTACTGGCTCTCTTTGCCGAGCGTGGCGCTCGGCAACAATGGCCCTCGGCCTGCTCCCCCTGGTCCCATGTGTCAGGAGCTGACATGTGTCAGCCACCTACTGGTTGTCTTTGTCGAGCGTGGCGCTCGGCAAAGATGGCCCTTGGCCTGCTCCCCCTGGGCCCACGTGTTAGGAACA
>NW_025232418.1:0-5308 GCF_018294505.1 Triticum aestivum | reverse complement strand
GGGGGGGGGGTTGGGGGTTTTGGGGGGTTAATTTAGGTGTTTAATATATTGTGTTAGCTAGCTAATTAATAGAGAGAAGTGTCCTATCTTATGTCTGTGCTTGGTCGATGCTACGTACTGTACATAGAGATGCCCTCGACACGCTAGCTAGTAAGAAAATGAAGGGAACCATTAAGTACAGAAGTTCGTCATGCATACCGAGAGAAGTGATTGATCGACCTCTCCATCTCCGAGAGATTGGTCGAACAACAAGTTTTCGTATTATCTATCCGACGCTACTAGCTACATAAATATACAATATGTAAAATCTCTTACAATCCCCTAGCATTTGAAATCAATTTCCACATGATATTCTCCGGCTTTATTGATGACGCGGTCAAGAAAGAATCCCGCCAATTCCTCTTGAATTGCTTTCATGCGATCTTGTTCTAGGAGTTCATCCCGCATCTGCCACGTCTAATTTGAAGAAGGGGGTTAATCCATATATGAATGAAAGTCAATAGAAATGATGGTGTAATAAAATGAAATTGTGAATATTATTGCTTACGCACTTCATATTGTCTTTTAGAGTAGCCCCGCTTATGTTTCAAAGTCGCGCTGTAGATGAACTCGCACACGTAGTATCCACAGAAATCATTCCCTTGTTCCTGCCACAAGCACTTTACGAGAAATAGAGGTCAATCAAACTGATAATGAAGCATTATAAATGGCATTGATGAAAGTACAACTATAGAATCAACGGGAGATGCGCGCAACTATCTAGCTAGTAGTACTTACTTTCGGGTATGTATATCGCAGCTCCTTCGGCAGTCCCGAAACTTCTGCGGTGAAATGTTTCCAAACCCTACAAGACAAAGAAAATAAATATTATTACTTGAGATATCAGGAAATGAACAAAAAGTTGCTGGTATGGTGCGATAAATGATCGATTGAACTTACTTGTTGAGTATTTTAGTCATGTCCGCATAGGTTTGGGGATCTTTTCTTCTCGAGTCTAAGACGTTTACTACTCCCCGCTCTAGCTTAATCTCCAGAAGAACATAGTGGAATTTGCACACGCATGCATAACTCATCAATTACATTACTATAACCTCGCTCGAGTAATAAGGGAAATCGAATATGCACACGACAGTAACACTCACTGGGAGTTGTAAGGAAAGAGTATTAAATCTTTTTTTTTATTTTTGATCAACGATTGTAGCAAGTTCTCCTTGGCCTCTGCGGGGTGATTTTTACCAAGAAATTCATCTATGATATTTGTGTTAATGAACCCAATATCATACATTTCTTGTTTTTTGCACTCGACGATCTCCAATCTACATAATATAGTGAGGATAATTAATTATAAATACATGCAATGAAAGAGCCGAGCTATATATAGAGACTTAATGACAGAAATAGTACTTAAAGATAGTAGCAAAAGACCATTCGTTTATCGAGGGCCTTTTGATTGAAGAACGCGAAGAACTCATCAAATGGAACAGTCAACATATCAGTTGCAACGAGGTCATGCTCCTCTTTAATATTCAGATACAAAGCATTCGTCCCCCCCAGACTCTCTGCAGGTTTTCATGTACCAATTATGGAATCTTCGCATCATAGTTGTCAGAGATTTTTCATGTTTGACGAGAGGCTTCCCGTACTCGTATTTGTGTTCGTATACTTACAACAAAATACTTATTGTTGCTATTTTTATTTTTTTTTTCCAGTTTTTTTGTTTTTTTTCTGCATTATTTATTTTCTTTTGTTTTTTGCTTTATTTTTAAATTCTTTTTGCTTTTAGGTAAGCAAAATTATAAACTTTCTGGTAGTTCCATTAGTTTTAGAAAAATTATAAACTTTATGTTAGTGCCATTAGTTTTCAAATTTGAATAGAGAAAAAAGGTCCAAACGAATCGGGACCAATGGCCCACGTGGCTGCCCTCTTAAGAGTGTTCTTGGTGAGAACATAGTTGACAAGGAGCGAACCGGGTCACGTGCAAACTCAGCCCAGTACTTTCTCTCGATTTTTCTCCACTGCGACCCGTCAGCGGGTGCTCTCAACTTCCCATCTTTCTTACGGTCCTCACTGTGCCATCGCATCAACTTGGCATGCTCATCGTTTCTGAACAGGCGTTTCAACCGTGGTATTATAGGAGCATACCACATCACCTTCGCAGGAACCCTCTTCCTGGGGGGGTCGCCGTCAACATCATCAGGGTCATCTCATCTGATCTTATACCGTAATGCACCGCATACCGGGCATGCGCTCAGATCCTTGTACGCACCGCGGTAGAGGATGCAGTAATTAGGGAATGCATGTATCTTCTGCACCTCCAATCCTAGAGGGCATACGACCTTCTTTGCTGCGTATGTACTGTCAGGCAATTCGTCATCCTTTGGAAGCTTCTTCTTCAATATTTTCAGTAGCTTCTCAAATCCTTTGTCTGGCACGGCATTCTCTGCCTTCCACTGCAGCAATTCCAGTATGGTACCGAGCTTTGTGTTGCCATCTTCGCAATTGGGGTACAACCCTTTTTGTGATCCTCTAACATGCGATCGAACTTCAGCTTCTCCTTTTGACTTTCGCATTGCGTCCTTGCATCGACAATGACCCGGCAGAGATCATCATCATCGGGCACATCGTCTGGTTCCTCTTGATCTTCAGCAACTTCGTCCGTTGCAGCATCATCGTGCACATCATCTGGTTCCTCTTGATGTTCAATAGCATCACCGTATTCAGGGGGCACATAGTTGTCATTTTACTCTTCTTCTTCGCCGTCTTCCATCATAACCCCTATTTCTCCGTGCCTCGTCCAAACATTATAGTGTGGCATGAAACCCTTGTAAAGGAGGTGGGTGTGAAGGATTTTCCGGTCAGAGTAAGACTTCGTATTCCCACATATAGGGCATGGACAACACATAAAACCATTCTGCTTGTTTGCCTCAACCACTTCGAGAAAATCATGCACGCCCTTAATGTACTCGAAGGTGCGTCTGTCACCGTACATCCATTGCCGGTTCATCTGCGTGCATTATATATAATTAAGTGTGTCAAAAATCATTACAGAACATCATGAATAGATAACTGACACTAGTAGAAAACGGAGCTTTAAAACCGGTTTGTAAGGGCCTTTAGTGCCGGTTATGGAAACGGCACTAAAGTGTGGGCACTAAAGCCCCCCCCTTTAGTACCGGTTCGGCACGAACCGGCGCTAAAGTGCCACCACGTGGCGTGAGCTCGCGCCCTAGTATGTACCAACCGGTACTAAAGGTTTTTTTTTTGAATTTTTTTTTGAAAATTTTGGAAAAAAAATTGATTTTTTTTTCGATTTTTAGTTTTTCTTAATTATTTGATGATTTAGTCTCTAATCACCTCTCTTAACTACTCAAGTGTGGATCACTCATTTCAAATCATCTAACTTCCCGACCGGTCACCCATCCCTCTCACTACTCCAACCCGAGCACGCTTAACTTTCGGGTTCTATTCTCCTTCATTTCTGAGTCTGCGCTTGTTGTTTTCCTGACAATAGTAAGATGTCAATCCTATTAACCCTCAGGAGTTTAGCTTGAGCATGAAATCACACATTTCACCGTTTGAGTTTGAAACTATTATTCTAAAAAAACAGTAATTATTTAGTAACGCTAATATTTCTTGAATAAGTTTGACCATAGTTTGACCATAGTTTGACCAAAATTCTAAAAATTGAAATAATTATTTAGTAACACTAATATTCTTGAATAATTATGTAGTAACATTAATACTTCTTGAATAAGTAGTTTGACCAAATTTAACCAAATTTTTTTTTAAAAAACTAAAATTTGACCATATCTTTTTTTCCTTTTCGAATTTGAGGATTCTAAAAATTCCAAACAGGCCGTAGGCGGTCTTCGTCGGATGCGGATTTTCGTGCCGAATTTTTTGATATATTATACGTTTTTTTCCGACATCGTATGCAAAAGTTATAGCTGTTTTACATTTTCCCTACACTTTTTGCAAAACATGTCCAAATTTAAGTTTTCAAATTTTCCTGACTAGTAGATATAGTAATATATCTACCTCTCGAAGGATTTTATTTTTTGAAGTTTTTATCATTTTCTTTTGATTTTTTCAAAACTGAAATGGCGATACAGGGGGGGGTAGAGTTTGAAAATTGGCCCCTTTAGTACCGGTTCGTGGCACGAACCGGTACTAAAGGCTTGTCCCCTTTAGTACCGGTTCGTGGCACGAACCGGTACTATAGGTTAGACCTTTAGTACCGGTTGGTAACACAAACCGGTACTAAAGGGGCTCGTGGGGACCCGGCCTGACGCCAGCCTACCACTACCCCTTTAGTACCGGTTCGTGGCACGAACCGGTACTAAAGACTCAACACGAACCGGTACTATTGATCGCAGCCACGAACCGGCACTATTGATCACATTAGTGCCGGTTTTTTTACAAACCGGCACTAATGTGCTTCACATTTGACCCTTTTTCTACTAGTGTGAGTGACCAAATTAATAGAAGTTCATCATCACATTAAAACCAAAGTACATACATAGTTCTCATCTTCAAGAGAAAATCATTACAGAACAACATAAAGCTCTGTAGAGCATCTAAATTAATTAAACCATACATTGAAACTATTCAAAACATTTCAATGCAAAAACAAATGCGATCATAATCGCAACCAAGGTAACAACTGATCCAACGGCATAATGATACCAAGCCTCGGTATGAATGGCATATTTTCTAATCTTTCTATTCTTCAAGCGCATTGCATCCATCTTGATCTTGTGATCATCGACGACATCCGCAACATGCAACTCAAATATCATCTTCTCCTCCTCAATTTTTCTTATTTTTTCCTTCAAGAAATTACTTTCTTCTTCAACTAAATTTAACCTCTCGACAATAGGGTCGGTTGTAATTTCCGGTTCAACAGCCTCCTAGATAAATAAAATCTATGTCACATTGGTCGGCATAATTTTCATAAACAATAGATGAACCAATAGTTATGAAAAGATAATATATACCACATCCAAATCATAGACAGGACGAGGGCCGACGGGGGCGGATACCAAAACCATCGCACTATATAAGATGCAATAATAAAAGTAAGAAAATAATACAAGTATCTATCTAAACATACAAGTAAGAATATTTTTCCTTTCAGAAAGAAGATAAGAACAAGAGGCTCACCACGGTGGTGCCGGCGATGAGATCGGCGCGGGTGATCGACGGCGGTGAAGACGGGTACGGGGCGTGACGGACCGGTAAACCTAAACAAATATTAAGGAAAATGAAGCTTGGAGGTCGAGCTTGGAGAGGAGAAAGCTTATGTAG
>NW_025232417.1:8048-9761 GCF_018294505.1 Triticum aestivum | reverse complement strand
GTTGCAGCCCGAAAACGGGTCAGCACATGGAATATGCTGGCAATGTAACACATAGAGAGTAATGAAACAATAAGCCTATACTACATGCATATTTGGCTGGTGGTAAGGCTCTATGGTTACAGTTTTTGCGAAAAGCAAATTTTTCCCTACATCAAAGGAATAATTTTGTTTAACTATCATGGTGGTTGTTAAACATTGAGAATGGTTGACAGCATCCTCAATCCCAATTAAAAGTACTCATTAAAAACCCAATAGCTTTTATTAGAAGTAACATGTTGAGATTCACAATGATATTCAAGTACTAGATACTCAAAACGTCCATAACCGGGGACACGGCTAATCATGATTAGTTTGTTACTCTGCAGAGGTTTGCGCACTTTTTCCCACATGACTCGATCGCCTCCGCTTGGTTCTCGCACTGCATGGTGTTTGAGAAACGGATGACCGAGACATAGTCTTTCAGAAGCACTAGCACCTTACATGTGGGGTAGACCGGTACACCTACATCCCCTACATCTGCTAGTCCACCCCGTAAGAGTTCGCACAACTTAGTCAACTATGCTAGAGCCCATAGTAGCATGTGGCTGCACACGGAAGTTTCCAGTTTGAAATATCTTATGATCCCTTTGAGCCTGGGTGGCGGTCCAAAAAAAAAAACAGGCAAGTCCTGATAGACATCAGGTGCCTCAATCCACCTAGATGTGTGTTTAAGTTGCCACCTTAGATAAACCATTAAAATTATCAATCTCACATCTGTCATGGATATCACTCACCCAATCCACGTCTACTAGCATAGCATGGCAATATAAGCAAACGTAGAGTAACACCCAAAGGTTTCATAATAATACAGGTAATAGGTACTACCTCATCTACTTCCCAATCCCACAATTTAATTAGATCCTAACAATGCAAGTGTTTGAGGGTTTGATCTAATGCAATAAAACTGGGTAGTAGGAAAGATATGATCAAGTGTTACTTGCCTTGCTGATGATCCGCGTGTTCTAGAGATTCGAAGTAACAAGCGGCGCAATCCGGGTGATCTAACGCAGACAAACAACAAGCATACAATAAGTACTCATCTAATGCACAGGGAAATCTCGAATAAAAGATCTAACCAGAGAGTTCAACTTAAGAACCCTGGTTGCGAAAGAATCGAATCAAATAAGGCATCGAAAGTCGAAACTCGAGAGAGAACGACTCGGTTTAGAAATCTGAAATTAGGTCAAAATTTCACAGTAGCAAAACTCTGTGAAAGTTAGTTAGTCGGAACGGCGGTTTCGTTACGAAACTCCAGGCGTTTGAATCACCTGATTCCGATAAACGAGCAAGAAATAAAACAGATTTGAAAATTGGATCGGAAATCGAATCAGAGAAATAACGGATTAAATCCGAATAAAAGAAAAACGACGAGCGGTTTAAATAACGGACGTTCGTTAACAGAACTAATCCAACGAACACATTCATTGAAACGAACGGTTCGGTGAACGTTCGTTAAATAAGAAAACCGAAAAAAATAAAACCAATCTAGTTTTTTTTATATAAACCGGATCGATTTATTAGGGGAAAACCGGATCGGGGCGCGGGGCAGTGGCTACCTCCGGTGGTCTTCGCCGGCGAGGCTCCGGCGGGGCTCCGGGGGTGGCGGGAGGTCCGGCGGGGTCGGGAGGGGGCGGCGAGGGGCGGCGAGGGTTCCGGCGACGGCGGGAAACGGCG
>NW_025232417.1:2354-7438 GCF_018294505.1 Triticum aestivum | reverse complement strand
CCGCTCGGGCGGCTGCGTGCGCGCGAGGGAGAGGGAGGCGGGGCGCTGGGCCGGGCCTGGCTGGCTGGCCGGCTGGGCCTTGGCCCAGGGGGGGCGCTGTTTTTTTTTAAAAAAAATTAAACCAAATGAATTAAAAAAAATACCAATTGAACTCCAAATTAAATAAAACAAATTTTCCCCGACTCCTAAAAATGAGTCGAACAAAAAGAACTTTAAAAACGGCAAACATGCATACATTTTTAAAATGCTCATTTTTTTTTTGCCTAAGCAAAAATAAATCTTCCAAAACCAAATCTTGATTTATTTATAATATCTTCATTTTTCCTAAATATTGGGAAAGTCATATTATTCCCTCTCTTAAAATTTTTTTATAGGAAAAACTTTATGAAGATAATTAAATAAATCCAATGATCCTATTTTCAAAATTTGAGAAATCCCAAATATGAAAATAATGAAACTTCCAACTCTCTCCGAGGGTCCTTGAGTTGCGTGAAATTTTCTAGGATCGGAAAATGCGAGAAAAATATGATATGCATGATGATCTAATGTATAACATTCCAAATTGAAAATTTGGGATGTTACAAACCTACCCCCTTAAGATGAATCTCGCCCTCGAGATTCGGGTTGGCTAGAAAATAGGTGAGGGTGGTCCTTGAGCAAAACTTCCTCTCTTTCCCAGGTGGCTTCATCCTCAGTGTGGTGGCTCCACTGAACTTTACAAAATTTGATAACTTTGCTGCGGGTAACTCTGCTGGCATAATCGAGAATCTTAACAGGTTTTTCCTCATAACTGAATTGCTTCTAGTGGCACTGTGTCTCTCAACAGTACCTCTGCTATCTCTGGGTGACATTTCTTCAACTGAGAAACATGGAATACATCATGAACTCCTGACAGTCCTTTTGGTAGTTCCAACTTATACGCGACTTCTCCCATACGTTGCAAAATCTCATATGGTCCAACGAAACGGGGTGCTAACTTTCCTTTAACTCCAAAACGCTTAACTCCTCGAAGCGGGGATACTCTGAGATATACTCTGTCTCCAACTTCATACTCAATCGCTTTGCGCTTTGAATCGGCATAGCTCTTCTGTCTGGACTGGGCTACCTTGAGCCTGTCTCGAATCAACTTAACCTTCTGTTCAGACTCCTTAATCAAATCTGGTCCAAAGAATTGACGGTCTCCAACTTCATTCCAGGACAACGGTGTCCTGCACCTTCTTCCATACAAAGCCTCGAAAGGTGCCATCTTCAAGCTGGTTTGGTAACTGTTGTTGTAGGAAAATTCTGCATACGGCAAATTATCATCCCAGCTAGATCCGTAATCTAGTGCACAAGCTCTCAGCATATCTTCCAAAATCTGGTTGACTCTCTCAGTCTGTCCATCGGTCTGTGGGTGGAAAGCTGTACTGAATTCCAATCTAGTTCCCAATGTCTCGTGCAACTGGTTCCAAAATTTCGAGGTAAACTGGGTTCCTCTATCTGATACGATGCTCCTCGGAACTCCGTGTAAACACACAATTCTGGTCATGTATATCTTTGCCAACTTAGCACTGCTATAGGTAGTCTTGACTGGAATGAAATGAGCTACCTTTGTTAAACAGTCGACTATAACCCAAATCGAGTCATATCCTGAACGGGTCTTTGGCAAACCTGTGATGAAATCCATGCCTAGTTTATCCCACTTCCATTCGGGTATCGGCAACGGTTGTAACAATCCTGCTGGCTTCTGATGTTCTGCCTTTACT
Source organism: Triticum aestivum (assembly GCF_018294505.1). NCBI lineage: Eukaryota > Viridiplantae > Streptophyta > Magnoliopsida > Poales > Poaceae > Triticum > Triticum aestivum. The sequence goes on along the minus strand of NW_025232417.1, from coordinate 5,693 downwards.
CTCTGACATACATCGCAAATAGCTACATACTCCGCAATATCCTTCTTCATTCCGGTCCACCAGAAAGTGTTCTTCAAATCCAAATACATCTTGGTATTTCCTGGGTGAATCGAATAGGGTGAATCATGGGCTTCTTGTAAAATCAACTTCCTGATTTCTGGGTTATTGGGCACATAAACACAGTCTTCAAACCATAGGGTATCGTGTTCATCCTCACGAAATCCTTTAGCCTTTCCTTTGCCCATTTTCTCCTTTATAGAGGCAACTTCCTTATCTGCCTTTTGGGCTTCTCTGATTTTGTCCATCAGTGTCGACTGAATCTCCAATGTTGCCACATAGCCTCTCGGAACTATTTCCAAACATAGCTCTCGAAGGTCCTCGGCTAACTCATTGGGTATTCCTCCCATCATTAGGGTATTGACGTGGCTCTTACGGCTCAATGCGTCTGCTACGACATTAGCCTTTCCGGGGTGATAATGCAATCTCATATCATAATCCTTGATAAGTTCTAACCATCTCCTTTGTCTGAGATTCAATTCCTTCTGTGTGAAGATGTACTTCAGACTCTTGTGATCCGTATATACTTCACAATGATTTCCAATGAGAAAATGTCTCCACGTCTTCAGGGCATGCACAACGGCTGCTAACTCCAAATCATGAGTGGCATAATTCAACTCATGGGGCTTAAGTTGTCGTGAAGCATACGAAACAACTCTTCCTTCCTGCATAAGCACTGCTCCAAGTCCTCGACGTGAAGCGTCGCAATACACCTCATAATCCTTAGTCTAATCTGGCAATATCAAAACTGGTGAGGTAACCAATCTTTTCTTCAACTCCTGAAAACTTGCCTCACAGTCCTCAGTCCATATGAATTTGTTATCCTTCTTCAACAATTCAGTCATAGGCTTAGCAATCCTTGAGAAATTCTCAATGAATCTTCGGTAGTATCCTGCGAGTCCAAGAAAACTCCGAATCTCTCCAACTGTCGTTGGTGCTTCCCAATTAGTTACGGTCTCAACCTTTGTGGGGTCAACTGCTATTCCTTCTCCGGATATAACATGTCCAAGAAATCCAACTTCCTTTAGCCAAAACTCACATTTGCTGAACTTGGCGTATAACTGATGTTCTCTTAGCTTCTCCAAAACCAATCGCAAGTGTTCCTTGTGTTCCTCTTCATTCTTCGAGAAAATTAAAATGTCATCTATGAACACCACGACGAACTTATCCAAAAACTCCATAAACACTTTGTTCATCAGGTTCATGAAATAGGCAGGTGCGTTAGTCAATCCAAATGACATAACGGTATACTCGTACAGTCCATATCTCGTGGTAAATACAGTCTTGGGTATGTCTTGCTCCCGAATCTTCAACTGATGGTACCCTGATCGCAAGTCGATCTTGGAAAACACTTTGGCTCCTTGCAAACGATCAAACAGATCATTTATCATTGGTAGTGGGTACTTGTTCTTGATTGTTACCGCATTCAATTCACGATAATCAACAACCATTCTCAAAGATCCATCCTTCTTTTCCACTAACAAAACGGGTGATCCCCAAGGTGAAGAACTTGGGCGAATGTAACCTTTATCCAATAACTCCTTAATCTGCTTCTTGATTTCTACCAAATCCTTTGCTGGCATCCGGTACGGTCGCTTCGATATTGGACATGTACCTGGCAATAACTCAATCAAAAACTCAATGTCTCTATCCGGTGGCATGCCTGGTAATTCCTCAGGAAATACATCAGGAAAATCCTTTACCACTGGTACTTCCTCCTGCACAACTCCTGATAAGCAATTCACTTGTGTCCTGTTTGGCACATGCCGGGATACATACTTGATCCTTCTTCCTTCTGGTGTGGTAAGCAAAATTGTCTTACTGGCGCAATCGATGTTTCCTCCATTCATCGACAGCCAATCCATACCAAGAATCACATCCAGACCTTGGGATTCCAGAATATTTAAATCCGTTGGGAATACATGCCTTCCTATACTCAATGGTACTTGAAAACATCCTTGTCTGGCCATGTATTCTGCTCCTGGCGAGCTTACTAGCATAGGTGTTTTAAGAATCCTAGTGGGCAGGCTATACTTTTCCACAAATCCCCTTGATATGTATGAATGCGATGCACCAGTATCAAAAAGAACGAGTGCAGTAAATGACTTAACCAAAAACTTACCGATTACTGCATCGGGCTGATCTTTAATCTCCTCCACATTAACGTGGTTCACCTGTCCCCTATTGAAAGGGTTGGGCTTCTTCCCCGAGCTTCCATTGCCATTTCCAATCTGGCCTTCAGGACATTCATTGGCATAATGTCCGGTCTTCGAACACTTGAAACAGGTGACTTGACTCAGGTCTCTCTTGGTTGGGGTTGATGGGGTTGTTCGGTTCTGGCCGTTGCTTCCTCCATTCCCATTACCATTCTTGTGGCCATTATGGTTGTGCGAGCTACCTCCTCCATGGGTGTGCTGAAACTTAAATCCCGGTTTAGGGGTAAAACGGGGCTTCTGCTGGGCTCCAGAGTTATACTTCCCCTGTCCATACTTCCTCTTACGGTTCTCAATTTGCTGCTGCTTTCCATCAATCATAAGGGCTCGGTCTACTAACTCCTGGTAGTTATTGAAATTTGCTACCATCAACTGCATGCTTAGTTCATCATTCAGTCCTTCCAGAAACTTCTCCTGTTTAGCTACATCCGTAGCAACGTCATCTGGGGCATAACGGGCTAGCTTACTAAACTCCTCCACATACTGGCCAACAGTCCTTCCTCCTTGGCGTAAGTTGCGAAACTCACGCTTCTTTATGGCCATAGCTCCTGCTGAAACATGGGCAGTGCGAAAAGCTTGCTGAAATTGATCCCATGTGACAGTGTCTACCGGGTAAGTGGTTGTGAAATTCTCCCACCATGCGGCTGCGGGTCCTTCAAGCTGATGTGCTGCAAACTTCACTCTTTCTCCATCTGTGCATCCTGCAGTGGTCAACTCCCTTCCTATCTTGCGGAGCCAATCATCTGCTACAATCGGCTCGGTGCTACTGGAGTACACCGGCGGATTTAGTCTAAGGAAACGAGTCAAATGATCCGCAGGTGGTGGTGGTGGGTTGTTGTTGTTGTTGCCCTGGTTCTGCACCAATGTTTGAATCAGGGTGTTCTGTTGCTGGATCAGTTGGGTGATCTCTGGCGGGAAAACGAATTCAGGGTCACGTCTCGGAGGCATCTGATGGGTTTAGAAAAGAAGAGAAATTTAGAATAGAATGAGGTCTAAGGGGAATCACTACCCAAATGCACATGAGCAAATGCACACAAAATCACTCCATTCAATCAAACAAGGCTTACAA
>NW_025232417.1:0-2312 GCF_018294505.1 Triticum aestivum | reverse complement strand
CTAATTTGAACCGGTGGAAGATTCCATGATGTCTGCTCCAGCTTCGTCTTCAAAATCGGGTTCACTTGGATCCGAATCGGTGTCGTCGATGATGATGTAGTTGTCCGGACATGCGACGTACTTGTCGTCCTCCTGGGATGCTAACTTCTTCTTGAATTCTTCAATCTCATACTTAAGATCGCAATTGTGCTTTGCTAGAGCTACGATCTCGTCCATGTAGTCCTTGCGTGTAGACTTTAGTTCTCCTTCTAGCTCGATGATCCTTGCCTTTGCTTTCTGCAACTCCAACATATCATTGCACATCTGGTTTTCCTGGCGTCGAATGTGCTGGTTTAACTCCTGGATAAAAGCTGCAATGGATCTATCCTTCTTGGTAGTAACTATGTCCCATTTGTCATCTCGGCGTCCGCAAATCTGGTAGATAGTGTCCTTGAGGTCTTCTTGATAAACTTCTCCAATGCGTCCCATGGTGATATGAGATGCCATGCTCCTTCCCAGACTCCAGGTTGGTGCATTGAAAACACTATCTATGGGCTTGGTGATTGGGGCGAATGTCCTTCCTGGAACGTGAGCGTGAATCTTCCAGCGCTCCTCTTCAGGCAGAGTGGCGTTGAAAGTCCCGGTGAAACTTGGTAGTCCAATGTCCAGGTACTTGGTAACTTCCTTCAAGTGAAATCCAAATGGTGTGCCTTCATCCGGTTGGGTGTACTTAATCTTCACGTTCGTCATCCTAATAGAGTAGAAAAGATGAGGAGTTAGAAAATGAGAGGAGAGTAGTGATCTATGGCTTTAACTTAGTGGTCGTGTCCTATAGTCAGCGTGTGCTCTGATACCATCTCTGTAGCGACCTGACCCGAATGGATCACGTCTACTGTGCTACGGTGTCATCCCTGGATCAGTAATGCTGACACCACACAGTACATCGAGGTTTTATAGCAGAGTTGCAATCACACACTTATTACATCGATGGCTAAAAAAGAACTTATTACAATAAATATGGCTTAAGGCCATCTAATAACGATAACAGCGGAAGGCTTGGAAGATAAGTGAGTCCATCAACTCCATCGGCATCACTGAGTATAGAACCACGACCTAAACACACCTCAATCGTCGTCTGAAAAGTCTGCAACATTAACGTTGCAGCCCGAAAACGGGTCAGCACATGGAATATGCTGGCAATGTAACACATAGAGAGTAATGAAACAATAAGCCTATACTACATGCATATTTGGCTGGTGGTAAGGCTCTATGGTTACAGTTTTTGCGAAAAGCAAATTTTTCCCTACATCAAAGGAATAATTTTGTTTAACTATCATGGTGGTTGTTAAACATTGAGAATGGTTGACAGCATCCTCAATCCCAATTAAAAGTACTCATTAAAAACCCAATAGCTTTTATTAGAAGTAACATGTTGAGATTCACAATGATATTCAAGTACTAGATACTCAAAACGTCCATAACCGGGGACACGGCTAATCATGATTAGTTTGTTACTCTGCAGAGGTTTGCGCACTTTTTCCCACATGACTCGATCGCCTCCGCTTGGTTCTCGCACTGCATGGGGTTTGAGAAACGGATGACCGAGACATAGTCTTTCAGAAGCACTAGCACCTTACATGTGGGGTAGACCGGTACACCTACATCCCCTACATCTGCTAGTCCACCCCGTAAGAGTTCGCACAACTTAGTCAACTATGCTAGAGCCCATAGTAGCATGTGGCTGCACACGGAAGTTTCCAGTTTGAAATATCTTATGATCCCTTTGAGCCTGGGTGGCGGTCCAAAAAAAACAGGCAAGTCCTGATAGACATCAGGTGCCTCAATCCACCCAGATGTGTGTTTAAGTTGCCACCTTAGATAAACCATTAAAATTATCAATCTCACATCTGTCATGGATATCACTCACCCAATCCACGTCTACTAGCATAGCATGGCAATATAAGCAAACGTAGAGTAACACCCAAAGGTTTCATAATAATACAGGTAATAGGTACTACCTCATCTACTTCCCAATCCCACAATTTAATTAGATCCTAACAATGCAAGTGTTTGAGGGTTTGATCTAATGCAATAAAACTGGGTAGTAGGAAAGATATGATCAAGTGTTACTTGCCTTGCTGATGATCCGCGTGTTCTAGAGATTCGAAGTAACAAGCGGCGCAATCCGGGTGATCTAACGCAGACAAACAACAAGCATACAATAAGTACTCATCTAATGCACAGGGAAATCTCGAATAAAAGATCTAACCAGAGAGTTCAACTTAAGAACCCTGGTTGCGAAAGAATCGAATCAAATAAGGCATCGAAAGTCG
>NW_025232416.1:0-9765 GCF_018294505.1 Triticum aestivum | reverse complement strand
GGCCAAGAACCCATCTATGGGGGGCGGCGGCCAAGGGGGGAAACTTCCCCCCCAAGTCAAGTGGGGCGTCCCCCCCCCCACCCTAGGGTTTCCAACCCTACACTACTAGAAAAAGGGCTATAGATGGGATTGACACTAATGGCGCACCATACAAGCGGTGCGCCATTAGTATATACTAATGGCGCACCACCTTCTGATACGCCATTAGAGTTGAAACTACTAATGGCGCACCAGGCGCAGGGTGCGCCATTAGTATCAAAAAAATTAACTAGTGCGCCTGTCCAAACATACTAATGGCGCATCCAGACACAGTGTGCCATTACTACAACTAGTAATGGCGCACCTGGCCCAGGGTGCGCCATTAGTATCCAAAAAAAAAATTAACTAGTGCGCCTGTCCAAACATACTAATGGCGCATCCAGACACAGTGCGCCATTACTAGTTGTAACTAGTAATGGCGCACCTGGCCCAGGGTGCGCCATTAGTATCAAAAAAAAATTAACTAGTGCGCCTGTCCAAACATACTAATGGCGCACCACCAGAAGGTGCGCCATTAGTAACTTGGATTACTAATGGCGCATTTAGAGTTGGTGCGCCATTAGTAAGTGGGCAGCAACAAGATATTTTGGACAGCCTCTCCTACCCACACTCACTTTCTCCCCACTTCATTCTCTCCACCTCCTCCTTGTCTCGGGTGCCTCCTCTTTTTCACCTCATTTCCACCATAGATTCATTCAATTTAAGTGGTTAAATTACCTTGTTTTGATAGGTAAGTAAGGGGGGAAGCTATATTTATGTTGTTCTCCCTACAACAATGTGCACATGCACTTTTTATGGCCTAGCTAGATCTATGTATGTTCGTGGTGTTGCATATGTTTGTGGTGTTGCATATGTGTTTGTGTTTGGAGGTGTACCGGTATTTGAAATGCGATAGTTGCCAATATTTTGCCGGAATGTTGATTCATTTCCGTTTCGGCGAGAATTTTGGCATTAAGCATTCTTTTTGGTCCTATTTTTAGGGAAAGTCATGCCAAATTTTTTCTTGGTTCTAAAATATCGTTTTGCTCTACCCCGCAGGCGACCATGGTCCGCATGATGACCGAAGGCATTGTGAATAGGTTTTTGAGGTCCGCGAAGGCCGAGATGCTTCAAAAGAACGAGACGGAGATAAGATGTCCGTGTCAAAGATGCAAGCTGAAGAGCCTTATTGCGGACCCGGAATCCTGGCAGGTGCGGGACCACCTGCTCCTGCGTGGTTTCATGGATGGCTATCGGTGGCAAGGTGATGAAGATGACTACGAAGTCGTCCATGGGGGCCGGGCAAGAAATGAGGAAGGGCAGCAAGACAACCACCGCGGCTCGCGCGGGCGAGAAGACGATGAATCCCCAGGAGATGATCACGACGGTGATGCTGTACACAGTCATCATGTAGAAGATGCAGGACATGATGATGAGGAAGATGCCGGAGCAGACGACAGGCATGATCATGAAGATGATGATGCCGGCGGAGCAGACGACGCTGGACCATCGATGGGCTGGGTGCAGGACCCTCATATTCAAGAGCTGCTTCTCAAGCAGACGGATAACGCAAGAGCTGCCGCCCGAGAGAAAGCCAAGCTGGATCAACTGGAGATAGACGCGATTACTCCATTGTATGAAGGATGCAGGCCCGAGGATACCCGCCTGAAAGTAACGCTCATGGCTCTGGAGATGAAGGTAAAGCACAAAATGACCGACGCATGCTTCGACGAGAACATGTCATTCTGGCACGAACGTCTTCCCAAGGGGAACAAGTGCCCGACCAGTTTCGAGGAGGCGAAGAAAATCGTGTGTCCTCTGGATTTACCGCACGTGAAATACCATGTGTGCATGAACAATTGCATCATTTATCGGGACGAGCACGCGGAGTCTACCATATGTCCAGTGTGCGGCGTCACTCGATACAGGAAGAGGAAGAAAGCTCCTCGAAAAGTGGTGTGGTACTTTCCGATCACTCCGCGTCTGCAGCGGTATTTCGCGGACCCTAAGGTAGCAAAGCTCCTGCGTTGGCACGCGGATAGGGAGGAGAAGAAGCGAGAAGATGACGCAAATGATCCGGAGATAGATAAAAAAGACAAGATGCTGAGTCACCCTAAGGATGCGAGCCAGTGGCAAGCGTTGAACTTCGAAGACCTAGAATTTGGGAACGATCCAAGGAACATCGTGCTGGGCGCGAGCACCGATGGAGTCAATCCGTTTGGCAGCCAGAGAAGCACACATAGCACCTGGCCTGTGTTTGTGTGGATGTACAACCTTCCCCCCTGGTTGTGCATGAAGAGGAAGTACATTCACATGAGTATGCTAATTGAAGGACCGAAACAACCAGGGAACAACATCAATCTGTATCTGGGGCTGCTGAAAGAGGAGCTTGACACGCTGTGGAAAACGCCAGCCAATACGTGGGACGCCGCAGAGAAAGAATATTTCCCTATGAGAGCCGCGCTGCTCACGACGGTGCACGACTATCTCGGTTACGGATATCTCGCGGGGCAGGTGGTCCACGGATTTTCTGGATGCGTCAGGTGCATGGATGACACAACGTATCGCCAGCTAGATAGAGATCCCGGGTCTTCGAAAACCGTGTTCATGGGACATCGAAGGTGGCTTCGCGACGATGACCCGTGGAGAAAACGCAAGGATCTATTCGATGGTGAAACCGAACCCCGAGGATGCCCGCGTACGAGGAGCGGCGAGGAAATAGACGAGCTGTTGAAAAATTGGAAAGACTGCCCACTGCCGGGAAAGAAGCAAAAGGCGCCAGAGCCGGGAAAGAAGCGAAAGGCGCCAGAGCCGCTGCTGAAGGTATGGAAAACGAGGTCTGTTTTCTGGGACTTGCCGTACTGGAAGATCCACCGTGTGCCTCACAGCCTTGATGTCATGCATATCACGAAGAACGTGTGCGAGAGTCTGCTTGGTACCCTGCTCAACATGCCAGAGAGGACCAAAGATGGGCCGAAAGCAAGGGCAGACTTGAAATCAATGGGCATCAGGCAGGAGCTTCACGCTATATATGATGATGATGATGATGATGATGATGATGATGATGATGATGATGGTGATGATGATGAGGCGAAGCAGGACACGGAAAGTCATCGCAAAGGCAAAAAGGCCAAGAAGACCGGAAATGACTACCCTCCCGCGTGCTTCACTCTAAGTCAGGAGGAGATCGAGCAGTTTTTCACCTGCCTCGTAGGAGTAAAACTTCCTTACGGTTACGCGGGGAAGATAAGCAGATACCTAGACCTAGCGAAGCTGAAGTTCAGCGGGATGAAGTCTCACGACTGTCACGTGCTGATGACGCAGATACTTCCAGTTGCAATCCGTGGGATCATGGACGCGCACGTCCGTGAAACGCTATTTGGCCTATGCAACTTTTTCGACGTCATCTCTCGGAAGTCTGTTGGCGTGAGGCAACTCAGAAGGCTACAGGAAGAGATCGTGGTGATACTATGCGAGCTTGAGATGTACTTCCCGCCCGCATTCTTCGACGTTATGGTGCATCTGCTGGTCCATATCGTGGACGATGTCATCCAACTCGGGCCGACGTTCCTGCACAGCATGATGCCGTTCGAAAGGATGAATGGTGTCATCAAAGGATACGTTCGCAACATGTCACGTCCAGAGGGAAGCATAGCCAGGGGCTTTCTGACTGAAGAGTGCATCTCCTACTGCACGAATTATCTAGGCATCGAGAACCCCGTTGGTCTGCCCGTCAACAGGCACCTCGGCAGGCTCGCTGGATGGGGTCACCGTGAGGGTCGCCGCGAAATGCATGTCGACTTCGAGGGTCGACTCGCCGACTTTGAAAGAGCAAACCTAGCCGCACTACAACACATAGACGTGGTCGATCCTTGGGTGGTAGAGCACAAAACCTTTATTAAGAAGACGTACAATGACCGAGGCCAACAGAGGACGGACGGAGATATACTCAAAGAGCACAACTCATGTTTCATGCGTTGGTTCAAGCAGAAGCTTCTGTCGTACCCTTTACATGAGGATTCTTCCGCGGAAGAACAACTCATATTCGCCTTGTCACAGGGCGCCGAGCACAACCTGATGACCTATGAGGCGTACGATATCAACGGCTACACATTCTACACCGAGGCCAAGGACATGAAGAGCGATGGTTATCAGAACTCCGGGGTAACGATGGAATCCTACACCGGTAACGACAAGGACAGATACTACGGAAGGATCGAGGAGATCTGGGAGCTGAGCTACGCTGGAGAGAAGGTCCCGATGTTCCGTGTCAGATGGGCCAAGAGCGTCCTAAAAGAAGACCGGTATTTCACCATCATGGTTATACCCGAAGCCAAATCCAAGACCGCAGGCGCAAACGTCACCGCGAAAAATGAGCCATGGGTACTGGCTTCCCAAGTGGACCAATGCTTCTTCATTACCGACCCGTCAAAGCCCAGTCGTGTTGTCGTGAGGAGAGGCAAAAGGAAGATCATCGGAATGGATGGAGTAGCCATTGAGCAAGACTTCGACAAGTACGGCGACCCGAGAATCGAACATGACGACGATGATGAAGTAGCAGCATACACCACAAGAAGAAGCAGGACCACCCTACCTAAAGGACGTCCGTTCCACAGAAGAACTCCATTTGCGAAAAAGAAGGGCAAGAAGATTGTGAACAGATAGCTAGCTAAGATCGATTGTATTTAAATCGTAGCCTTCATTTCTCGATTGTATTTCATGGGCACTTTTTGAACTATCATGAATATTTTTAAATTTCATGGACACTCGATCTCGATCCCCCTCCATCTCGATCGCTAGCTATCCCACCTCGCCAGATCCGGTCCCCCTCGCCGCCGAGCACCCCCCGGTCCACCGGCCCCCCGCACCCCGCGCACCCTCCCCCGCTCCACCGGCATTACTGTTTGATGATATTTTTTAAAAAATTATTACTGTCTTATAAAAAAATATTACTGTTATGATTTAAACAAGTTTGAACATATTTAAACACAAATAAATATCAAACAGCATTTTAAATGCATAAAAAAAAATTGTGGAGCCTGGGAATCGAACCCAGGACCTCCTGGTGTGAGAACTGGCTGTTGACCAGTCGAGCTAGTAGAGGGAACTTGGTGTGGATCAGGTAAGGTGGAAGATAACCTGTTGGCTCGAGCAGAAATCAAAAAAAATACTAATGGCGCACCAGGGTGAGGTGCGCCATTAGTATGGATGTACTTATGGCGCACCAGGGTGAGGTGCGCCATTAGTATGGATGTACCTGTTGGATAACCTATCCCCTCTCTCTCTCCCTCGCCCTCGCCCTCGATCCCCTTCCCCTCTCCTCTCCCGACGCCGCTGCCCCGCCGCCTCGACGCCGCCCCGTCGTCCTCATCTCCGCCCCGACGCCGCGACGCCGCCCTCTCCTCTCCCGACGCCGCCGCACCGCCGCCCCGTCGTCCTCGTCTCCTCGGCGCCGCTCTCCTCGTCTCCTCGGAGCACCACCACCACCCGGACATCGTCGCCTCCCGGACCTCGTCGCACCACCACCAACATCCACAGCGTCGACGTCTTCGTCCCCGACGACGCCCCCGTCTTCTACGCCCGCAGGTACCCCATCCAAATCACCCCCGCCTCCATTTCCCACCTCTCCCTCTCTGCTCCTAATACAGCAATCTGTCTCTGAACTTCGCTTTTGGACTCCTGAGTACATTTTGTTTGGGAACTGCATACTATGTTTGATTTAAATGGAGCTCCCATGCGTAGAACACCTCTTGGAGTATCAACTTAGTTCTAGAATCAACCATATTTTTTCTGACACGTACAGCAGGGATACTCCCTACTCCCAACATAAATTTTGTTCATGTAAGTAAAACCAGCATACTACTGTTCAGTTGTGTAATTGCATATGTATCGAAGCACTAGGGGGTAAACCAAGAAGGTAGATAGCACAAAATTCTTCACTAGGACAGTGACAACAGTGACTTTCTGTTATCCCTACTGTTCCCTTGGTAAAACGTATAGGATGTACTTCTCACGATCAGGACTGCAGCTAAGATGAACATGCAATCTCTCTTTTCTTTTAATTTTCAGAACATTTACAGTCTTGCTCACTACTCTGATTCTTCTTTATCAGTGGATGCAAAGTCAAAAACAAGAGCTTTTAGGACTTCATGTTTTGAAACCAGTTAAATCATATAGTTTCTGTTATTTTTTCTCATGCTCCTGTTCTCTAAACATATTAGCTGGAAGCATCACATAGTTCGTTAGCTTTTTACAGACAAGTGTGCTTTGATTTTTGTTTAAGATTGCAGCTATCTTCATGTTGTTTGTTCCATAAATATTCTTATATACCATCAAAATAACTTCTGTTAATTATGTTCAGTACTGATGAATTTTTCATTGACTATTTTGAACACTGTCATTCTCAAGTTAAGTTTGTACTCTGTAACCTCATAACCTCATAAAGAGCAATATATTTGTTTGGTTGTCTTCTGTTAACAATATTTACCCCTGTTCTTTCATGTGCAATTTGTAATCATCTATCTAACCATGTTTTCCATTAGAAGTTAGAACGTGTCTGTTTGTCTATTCTAAAACTAAGGTGTAGCATCCAAGAGCTTGTCTTCATTTAGTATGCTTCAGTTTATCTATTGTGGATTACTCTCTCCATTCCAAATTAATTGAAGTTCTAGCTTTGTCCTTATTCAAATTTGACCAAGTCCATAAGAAAAATATATCAAGACCTACAACGCCAAATTAGTTTCATTACACTGAAAACTAAGTTTCTGATTTATTTTGTTATAGAAGTGTATTTAGTTAGTTACTTACTCCTGGTAGCTAATAAGTGGTTACTCTTTGGACTTTGGTGGTGTATGTATAAAAAAACAGTAGCAAATAAAAAAAAGCAGTAGCAAATTAAAAAAACAGTAGCAAAAAATTAGGTATAAAAACAATAGCAAATATAGCTAGGGCAATTTTGTTTAGGTATAAAAAACAGTAGCTACAATTTGTAAAAAGCATGAGCAACTGAAAAATCATCCTGAAATATAGCTAGGACAAACTTCAGTCTTTTTTTTGTTTGTAACAGAAACTACAGTAGTAAATATTTCCTGAAGTAAATATTTTTAGTCATTACAAATATGATACTGCTTGGAGATGATACTGCTTGGTGTATTTTCCATGTTGTGATGGAGGCCTTTTTTGCCTTGTCCACCCGAGAGGCCCTTGAGTTTGCCGGAATGTCGATTAACTTCCGTTCCGGCAAATTCGGGTACTCCATATGTCCTATTTTCAGCAAAGGTCATGCTGAAATTTTCCGTGAATTTTAGCATGACTTTGCTAAAAATAGGACATATGGGGTACTTGTGACTAATGCATGGGCCGGGGTATCTTAGTAGGTACCAACTTTTTGACCAAACTTTGTTCCTATTTAGAGAGAAACATGGCCAACAACGATGAGGCCGGGGGTTCGAGCGTCAAGCCATTCTGGAAGCTGTCCCAGGAGATGGAGGAACAACCTCACTTGTATGAGGACGCCGCCTTCCCCACCGATCCTGAGACCACTGATGGTACCGCCGAGGATGACCCCACTGATGCCACCACTGATGGTGCCGCCGAGGATGCCACCACTGATGATGGCGGCGCACGCACAGATGGCAGCCAACCGAAGAGGCAACGGAAGGACCGGCACCCGACCGTGCTCCGCACCCTCAAGGAGGAAGTTACTGAAGTGGACTCCGACGGGAATCCAACGGCGCCCGAACGAATAGTCAAGGGGTACTCGCTTCAGCTCGGGTGCATTCTCCGGAGCACCGTCTCGATCAACACCGAGAACCTGAGGCATCCTGACCGAGGGAATTTGCGCAACCTCCTCTTCACGAAGCTGCACGAACGATACAAGTTCCCCGCTGAATTTGAAAACACAAGCCTCAAAGGGAATAAAGTGAACAATGCTGCCCTCACGAAGATGAGCAAGGCCCTGTCTACTTGGAAAAGCAATGTGAAGAGAATGATCGAGAAAGGTGAGAGTTATGAGAAGATCAAGGAGAAAAATCCTTCGATCACCGAAGATGACTACAACGACTTCAAGATCAATTGCTCGAGCACCGCACACTCCGAATCAAGTAAGTGGGGGAAAGAAATGCGGGAGCTGAACTTAGGGGAACACACACTCGGTCCCGGCGGTTACAGAGTGGCGGAGCCTATATGGGACAAGGAGGAGGCGGACCATGCCGAGCAAGGCCTACCGCCCCTCTTCGATAAATACGGTGACAAGCAGACCAGGAACTTTGTCAGGGCCCGGTACAAGAAGGACCCGAAAACAAAGGAGCTTACCACGGATCCGAAGACCAGGGCGCTTGAGCTTGTTCTGGTAAGGAATACACCCCCTCGTAATTAGCTCCATATGGTTGCATTCTAATTAATGAAGCCAAATTTCTAAATGGTTCACATTCCTTCCGCAGGCGACTGAAAGTAGTAGCGCGGGGTCGACTAAGAGCAACCCTTGGGACACCACTCTAAATAGGGCGTTGAATGTAATGAAGAACAAGGATAAGCTCAGTAAGCCGACGTCAGCTGGTCGTGTGGCCGGCAAAGGCTTGTCGACAAAATGGTCGTCATACTATGACACTGCTGGGCGAAAGGAGAAAAAGACCAGCTCGGAAAGCTAGGCGCGCGAGGTTCAAGAACTCAGGGCACAGGTGGCGCGGATTCCGGAGATTGTCCAAGAGCAAGTGCAACAACAACTCGGAGCGACGATCACCGCCATTGTGCCTACCTTGATCCAGGGGATTAGTGCGTGGATTGCGGGCGGCCAACAGGGGCCGCCCCCGATTCCTAGCTTCACGGCCAGCAACTCGCAGAACCCGATGGCGGGGCCATTGGTGTCTCCGGCGGAGCCGGCATTGATGTCTCCGACGCCGGCACGGGAGCTTAATGCACCCGGGTGTATGCCGGCTGGCACCTCTGCAGCAAGCGGCCCCTCCGTCAACTGCACGCCCGCCGTTGGCGGTGCCTCGACATTAGCCGAGCTCGACGCCATCATCACGGTAACTAATTAAGCCTCTCTCGGCCGAGGACTTCATCTCCTTGCCTTTGACTGGGCATCCCTAACGCCCTACATGTTTTCGCAGGGCGCCGCCGACGTTCCGTGCACTCTCCTGCACTTCGTGAACAACGAGTTGGTCGATGTCGCCAAGGGCAAAATCGTTCAACCGGGCAACCCCTTGTTCCACGGTACCCAGATGCCACCCAACTTGTTTAGGGTTCAACTGGTTCGGGTGCTGCCAGGCTGCGACGAGGTGTTACCTCCGATTCGACCCATCGGGGCCGACGATGATGACGTGATGAACCTCAGCGTCTGCCTGAGTTGGCCCCTGCTTTGGCCGAAGAGCCAGATTCGTTTGGGGGCGGGGGACACCACCCCAAAGACAACACCGCCAGTCGTGCCGGCGCCAAGTCGGCCCCATGGCAAGACCGCCGCAACGGTGCCGGACATCCCTATGCCACTGGATCCAAACATGCATATGGCACAGGATCAGAACGACGACGACGACGATACATTTGCCAACGTCGATCAGTACTTTGCCGATCATGGGGACGGTGGCGACTTCATGGGGCCTCCTTCTCAAGAACCCAACCCAACAAAAGACGTGTGCGATCTAGCTGGTACCGCGGAGAAGCCAAGTTGCAACAGGCGTCGTCTGCAGTTCAGCTCTCAGGAGACGCCTCCAGCTGCCGACTTCACCGAGCCTCAGATAGGCGAGGTGC
>NW_025232415.1:0-9765 GCF_018294505.1 Triticum aestivum | reverse complement strand
TAAATACATTTCTCTGAATTCATCATATAAATGAAATGATACTGCAGGCGGTGACTTCTTAGGATAATAATAAAAGTTTTGCACGAAAGTATTGGTGAGTAAGAGATACTGATCGATTCGGTCGTTCCTCAAACCGGTGAGGCCTGCAGTCTCGATCAAAGAATAAAAATCTTCATGAATTCCAGCTTCTTTAAAGAAATCCTCACATGGCCATTCACACGACCGTACTTCCGCTAAGCGAGGAAGATTATACTTGGCTTTTTAATTCTCTTTGGCTTGTTTTTCCTGGGAGCTTAGGCTAGAAGAGCCCCTCAAAAATTTCCTCAACATTTTCTTAAAATTTCTGAAATTTTAGTAACTTCAAAATAAAAGTGAATAAAACTAAACAAGATTGATAGCAACTACTCCTACAACTGCCTAGAGTCTATATCATGCATTGGAATTGCTTGGGACCTAAAAAATTTAACATGCAAGCTCAAGAACATGGTCACCTATGCAGCAAAAATTTGCAATGAATAAAGAACTAGAACAAAAACTAATTGGACCAACGAAGGAGTCACATACCAAGCAACAATCTCCCAAAGCAGTTTTGTGAATGGAGCTTTGAGCAAGGAGATCGAAAATCGCAGCAAAACGAGGGAGAACTCGTGCTTGAGCTGGATAGGGATTTTTTTGGGTAGAAGATGAAGTGTGTGGGTGCTGGCATAAGTGGAGGGGGCCACCAGGGGCCCATGAGACAGGGGGCGCGCCCTATAGGGGGGGGCGCCCTATAGGGGGGGGGCGCCCTCCACTCTCGTGGCCTGGTGCTTGCCCCTCCTACAATGATTTTATTGCCTAAAATCCTCAAATATTCCAGAAAAAAATCATACTAAATTTGCAGGGCATTTGGAGCACTTTTATTTTCGGGTTATTTTTTAATGCATGGATAATTCAGAAAACAGACGGATAATATTATTATTTTATTTATTTATTCTAAATAACAGAAAGTAAAAAGAGGGTACAGAAGGTTGTGCCTTTTAGTTTCATCCATCTCGTGATCATCAAAATGAATCCACTAACAAGTTTGATCTAGTCTTGTTAACAAACTCATTCCGAATAACATGGAACCCGAGAAATTTCGAATAACACTAATTTACCTCAGCGGGGATATGAAAATCCCCAACAATAAGAAAATCATACTTTTTCTTGACAGTAGGGAGAGGAAATTCAAAACCTCCAATAATAATAGTTGGAGCTTTTCCAATAAAATTGATGCTATGAACTTGAGATTGTTTCCTCGGAAAGTGTAACGTATCCTCATTACCATTAACATGAAAAGTGAGATTTCCTTTGTTGCAATCAATAACGGCCCCTGCAGTATTCAAAAAGGGTCTACCAAGGATAATCGACATACTATCGTCCTCGGGAATATCAAGAATAACAAAGTCCGTTAAGATTGTAACGTTTGCAACCACAATAGGCACATCCTCACAAATACCGACAGGTATAGTAGTTGATTTATCAGCCATTTGCAAAGATATTTCAGTAGGTGTCAACTTATTGAATTCAAGTCTACAATATAAAGAGAGAGGCATAACACTAACACCGGCTCCAAGATCACATAAAGCAGTTCGAACATAATTTCTTTTAATCGAGCATGGTATAGTTGGCACACCCGGATCTCCAAGTTTCTTTGGTATTCCACCCTTAAAAGTGTAATTATCAAGCATGGTGGAAATTTTAGCTTCCATATCTTTCTTTTATTTGTAATGATATCCTTCATATACTTAGCATAAGGATTTACTTTAAGCATATTAGTTAAGCGCATACGTAAGAAAATAGGTCTAATCATTTCAGCAAAGCGCTCAAAATCCTCACCATCCTTTGACTTGGATGGTTTAGGAGGAAAGGGCATGGGTTTCTAAACCCATGGTTCTCTTTCTTTACCGTGATTCCTAGCAACAAAATCTCTCTTAGCATAACGTTGATTCTTTGATTGTGGGTTATCAAGATCAACAACAGGTTCAATCTCTACATCATTGTTTTTGCTAGGTTGAGCATCAACATGAATATTATCATTAACATTATCACCAGGTTCATGTTCATCACCTGATTGTGTTTCAGCATCAGAAATAGAAATATCATTGGGATTCTCAGGTGCGTCTACAGTAGGTTCACTAGAAGCATGCAAAGTCCTATGGTCTTTCTTTTTCTTCTTTTTAGAAGAACTAGGTGCCTCTAAATTATTTCTCTGAGAATCTTGCTCGATTCTCTTAGGGTGGCCTTCAGGATACAAAGGTTCCTGAGTCATTCTACCAGTTCTAGTAGCCACTCTAACAGCAAAGTCATTTTTATTATTTAATTAATCAAGCAAATCATTTTGAGCTTTAAGTACTTGCTCAGCTTGAGTAGCAACCATTGAAGCATATTTGCTAACGAGATTGAGTTCATCTTTAACTCTAGCCAGATTATCGCTTACACGTCCTATCTCGAAAGCATTATTCTTTAACTCTCTACCAACATAAGCATTAAAACTTTCTTGTCTGGCCATAAAGTCATCAAATTCATCTAAGCAAGGGCTATGAAATTTAGTAGAGGGGATTTCAACTTTATCATATCTATAGAGAGAATTTACCTTTACTACCTGTGTCGGGTATCAAGACAATGTGGTTCTTCAACAGGTGGTAAACTAAGACCATGTATTTCTTCAATAGGTGGTAAATTCTTAACATCTTCAGCATTAATACCTTTTTGTTTCATTGATTTCTTTGCCTCTTGCATATCTTCAAGATTGAGAAATAAAACACCTCTCTTCTTCGGAGTGGGTTTAGGAATAGGCTCAGGAGTTGGCTATATTAGTTCAGGAATTGCTTCAGGAATTGGCTCAGGAAGAGTCCAATTATTTTCATTAGTCAACATATTATTCAATAGTATTTCAGCTTCGTTGACTGTTCTTTCCCTGAAAACACAACCAGCACAACTATCCAAGTAGTCCTTGGAAGCATCGGTTAGTCCATTATAAACGATATCAAGTATTTCATTTTTCTTAAGAGGATGATCAGGAAAAGCATTAAGTAACCGAAGAAGCCTCCCCCAAGCTTGTGGGAGACTCTCTTCTTTGATTTGCACAAAATTATAGATTTCCCGCAAGGCAGCTTGTTTCTTATGAGCAAGGAAATATTTAGAAGAGAAGTAATAAATCATATCCTGGGGACTATGCACACAACCAAGAGCAAGAGAATTATACCAAGTCTTAGCATCACCCTTTAATGAGAACGGAAATATCTTAAGGATATAAAAATAGCGAGACTTCTCATCATGAGTAAACAGGGTAGCTATATCATTCAACTTGGTAAGATGTGCCACAACAGTTTCAGATTCAAGCATAAAAAGGATCAGATTCAACTAAAGTAATAATTTCAGGATCGACAGAGAATTCATAATCCTTATCAGTAACACAGATAGGTGAAGTAGCAAAAGCAGGGTCGGGTTTCACTCTAACATTAAGAGACTGTTGCTTCCATTTAGCTAATAATTTCTTAAGATCATATCTATCATTGCAAGCAAAGATCTCCCTAGCAGCTTCTTTATTCATAACATAACCCTTAGGAACAACACGCAATACATAATCATTGGGAGAACCTTCGTCATCTCTATCATCTATAACAACATCTTCAATATTTTCATTCCCCCTAACTCTAGCAAGTTGTTCATCAAGAAATTCACCTAATGGCAAAGTAGTATCACGCATAGAAGTAGTTTCATCATGCATAGCAGAAGTGGCATCATCAATAACATGCGACATATCAGAATTCATAGCAGTAGTAGGTTTAGGTGTCGCAAGCCTACTAATAACGGAAGGAGAATCTAGTGCAGAGCTAGATGGCAGTTCCTTAGCTCCCCTAGTAGTTGAGGGCAAAATAGTAGTTCGGTCGTCTTTCAAGTTCTTCATAGTGATCAACAGATATAAATCCCAAGTGACTCGGAGAATAGAGCTATGCTCCCCGGCAACGGCGCCAGAAATTAGTCTTGATAACCCACAAGTGTTGGGGATCGCAACAACTTTCAAGGGTAAAGTATTCAACCCAAATTTATTGATTCAACACAAGGGGAGCCAAAGAATATTCTTGAGTATTAGCAGTTGAGTTGTCAATTCAACCACACCTGGATAACTTAGTATCTACAGCAAAGTATTTAGTAGCAAAACTGGTATGATAATAAAAGTAACGGTAGCAAAAGTAAAGATAATTGTTTTGGGGTTTTTCTAGTAGTTGTAACAGTAGAAACGGAAAAGTAAATAAGCGAAGAACAATATATGAAAAGCTCATAGGCAGTGGATCAGTGTTGGATAATTATGCCGGATGCGATTCCTCATGTAATAGCTATAACATAGAGTGATACAGAACTAGCTCCAG
Source organism: Triticum aestivum (assembly GCF_018294505.1). Taxonomy (NCBI): domain Eukaryota; kingdom Viridiplantae; phylum Streptophyta; class Magnoliopsida; order Poales; family Poaceae; genus Triticum; species Triticum aestivum. The sequence continues at coordinate 5,371 of NW_025232415.1, read as the reverse complement.
TTCATCAATGTAATGTAGGCATGTATTCCGTAAATAGTCATACGTGCTTATGGAAAAGAACTTGCATGGCATCTTTTGTCCTACACTCCCGTGGTAGTGGGGTCCTAGCAGAAACTAAGGGATATTAAGGCCTCCTTTTAATAGAGAACCGGAACAAAGCATTAGCACATAGTGAATACATGAACTCCTCAAACTACGGTCATCACCGAGAAGTATCCTGATTATTGTCACTTCGGGGTTGTCAGATCATAACACATAATAGGTGACTATAGACTTGCAAGATAGGATCAAGAACACACATATATTCATGAAAACATAATAGGTTCATATCTGAAATCATGGCACTCAGGCCCTAGTGACAAGCATTAAGCATAGCAAAGTCATAGCAACATCAATCTCAGAACATAGTGGATACTAGGGATCAAAACCTAACAAAACTAACTTGATTACATGGTAAATCTCATCCAACCCATCACCATCCAGCAAGCCTACGATGGAATTACTCACGCACGGCGGTGAGCATCATGAAATTGGTGATGGAGGATGGTTGATGATGACGATGGCGATGAATTCCCCTCTCTAGAGCCCCGAACGGACTCCAGATCAGCCCTCGCGAGAGACATTGGGGCTTGGCGGCGTCTCCGTGTCGTAAAACATGATGAAACTTTCTCTCTCATTTTTTTCTCCCCGAACATGAATATATGGAGTTGGAGTTGAGGTCGGTGGAGGTCCAGGGGGGCCACGAGATAGGAGGGTGCGCCCTACAGGGGGGGCGCCCCCTTGTCTCATGGACAGGCCCTAGGGCCCCTGGTGTATTTCTTTCGCCCAGAAATTCTTATTAATTCCAAAAAGTGCCTCCGTGGATTTTCAGGACATTCGGAGAACTTTTCTTTTCTACACATAAAACAACATCATGGCAGTTCTGCTGAAAACAGTGGCAGTCCGGGTTAGTTTCATTCAAATCATGCAAATTAGAGTCCAAAACAAGGGCATAAGTGTTTGGAAAAGTAGATACGTTTGAGACGTATCAATCTACCTCAAGATCCTAATGGCTAAACCCTAGCTATCTAGCCTATGATTATTCTAATAGCTTATATGGACTAAACCCTTCGATTTATATATACACCGGAGGGGCCTAGGGTTGTACGGAGTCGGTTTACAAGGGAAGGAAATAGTACATCGAGACACCAATCTTGTCGTCCAAACATATAGAAGTCCTACCCGGACACGGGGGATAGTCTTCTGCTTTATATTCACGGCCCATCAGTCCCGCCCGTATCGAATAGACCGGACACCCGAGGACCCCCTAATCCAAGACTCCCTCAGCCGGTGGCGCTCTTCAGCCGCTCTTGTCGTCATCTTTCTCGCCGGCGTCAACACCATGCATCACCATGAGCCATGGCTCCAAAGCTCATCCATTTTAGTCATTGGTCAAGAACAGTTGGATCCCATCTATTACACAAGCAGAGTAGTAGCTAGGGTGGTCAGCACAGCAAACATCCCCCATAGATATCTTTCGTTCGAAAACCAGGTTGGCACTATCCTTTAATTTTACCTCTAGTACATTTGCCTTTGTGCCTATGACATCCAGATCCCACTTGTCATCCTCTATGTCCACATACACCCCTTCATAACCACATTCATGCCACCTCAGCACCCCGGGCCCTCTCATCATTGACAGCAGCTGCCCCTGCCCGTGTCCCTTATAGTTTTCCTTTTGTTTTGCATATTTTTAGAAATGCCACAATTTTCTATTGTTAGTAACAAAATATGCATGCGTCCAAATTAAAGAAACTGTATATGTAGAGTGCTTAGAATTTTGTGTAGTTTCACAATATACAACTTTCATCCATGTTAAAAATGTTTAAATTGCTGCTTGCATTTAATTTTTGCATAAATGACATGCTAAAATGGTTTATTTCATAACTAATTAACTGTAGCTTCGAATTAAATAAATTTTATATGTAAATGGGGTGGAAAATGCATAGATTAACATGGTGAACTTTACTTTGTTGTTTAACAACTTTAAAATATGGTTTAGTGCAGGAGAGTACCAAATCCAAAGTATGCATATGGCGATTTTGCGGCATTGTTGTTTGTTGTTTCTGGCCTCATTTAAACTTGCCTAGCTAGATAGATTAATTATATTTCATCTCTTGCCATGTTAATCAACATGTAATATTGTTGGTAGCATAAACAAGAGTGAACTAAATATTTGAATTTGCCATGCCATGATTCATTAAACCAGACGTCCATCGTACTTGGTTGCGCATCTTACCATGTTTATGCTTGTTGGTTTACCATGTTGTTTGCTTCTTTCTGGTTGTGCTTCTTCTCGATAGTTTCGGTTACGTTGCGATGGTGAGGATTCGCTCAACTACTCCCATTGGTCTTCTTCATGGACTCGATCTTCTTCCGAGCGGGATTTCAGGCAAATTGAACATTACCCTGGAAACCACTACTATCTTTGCTTTGCTAGTTGTCTTGATGCTATCGCTATGTCGCGCTACCTACCACTTGTTTATAAAGCCTTCCAAATTGCCATGAAACAGCCTCTAACCTTTTCCACCATCACAACAAACCGTTGTTTGGCTATGTTACTGCTTTGCTCAGCCCCTTTCTTATAGCATTGCTAGTTGCAGGTGCAGTTGCAGGTTGTTCCATGTTGGGACATGGATATCACGGGATATCACAATATCTATTATTTAATTAAGGCATTTATATACTTTGTTTTGGGTTGAAGGCTCGACCTTTTTTGTGGTGTTTTGTTCCACTCATGCCGCCCTAGTTTTGGTAATGCTGGGGTTATGATCCTTGATTATTGTTCCTAACACACATAGGGGAATAGGACCCTCTTGACAGCTCGCTTTGAATAATCGCTTCCAGCAAGGCCCAACCTTTGTTTTAACATTTGCCAACATAAAAATATTGTACTTAATAATTAATTTGCATAGGGCGTCATGAACCCGAGGATTCTTTATTCCGCATAATACAGGGGGGGCCAATGCTAATGGTGTTGGTCAAAACTATAGCACCGTGCGGAGCCGCCCCTTGGCAACTTGGGTCTCTTTGTACCTGTACGCTTAGATTATCCGTCGTGGCCTAAATATGAGATACGCGTGGCTCCTATCAGGGTGTCAGCACGTCGGGTGTCTTGCTAGACTTGTGTTACTATTGTTGAAATGTTTTGTGCATCGAGATTCCAAGGATACTTCAGGCTGACTCAAGGTTGATCGGGTTTTCTTGAGGTTGAGATATTTCCACCGTAGTTGTATAGGCTTCTGACGGGCCAGGTTGGAACATCCCTATAGGGTTAAATCTTACGCGAAGCCGTGCCCGCGGTTATGTGGCAGATTGGAATTTATAATATTCGGTTGTAGAGAACTTGACACTAGATCCAAAATAAAATACACCAACCGCATGTGTAACCGTGACCGTCTCTTTTCGAGGGAGTTCGGGAACAGAACACGATGGGGTTATGTTTGATTCGTAAGTAGTTCTTGATCACTTTTTGATCATCATTAGTTTCAACCATTATGCGTAGTGACTCTTCTGCTTATTCTTGTACTCATAAGTTAGCCACCATACAATGCTTAGTGCTGCTGCTACCTCACCACTTATCCATTCCATACCCATTAAGTTTTGCTAGTCTTGATACCCATGGTAATGAGATTGTTGAGTGCTCGTGGCTCACAGATTACTACAACAACAGATGCAGGTACAGGTAATATGATGATATAATGTGGGAGCGATCCTTGCTTGTTTTGGAGTTCTTCTTCTTCCATCGAGGGATAGGTTCCTGGTCGGCAACCTGGGCTAGCAGGGTGGATGTTGTTCTTGATTTCCTTTTGTTTTCATCCATAGTCGGATGCCGCTCTTCTGTATGATGCTTGACGTATTCATGTGACATTGTATGCCTTTGTATGTATCCCAATTTGAGTTGTATATGGTATGATGTAATGATATCAACCTTGCAAGTGTCTTCAATATGCGCTTCTATCCTTGGCGGTACCTTTGAGTTACTATCAGATAGGATTGCATACTGGGTGTGATAAGTTGGTACCAGAGCCTCGACCGACCATAGGAGCCCCTTGATTGATCGTAGTTTGGCCGTTGTCGAGTCTAGAAAAAACTATTTTTGGAGTCTAGTTATATCGGAGAGTAGGAATTCTTTTTACTCATTATCCCCTTCGTCGCTCTGGTGAGGAATCATGACAAAGGTGTTCTGATTCTTCTACTCTTCCCATTCAAATTTCTTTAGGATCACGCAGGTGTTTTTGTTTGTTGTCCATCCTTTGTTCAACCGGTGAGATTCAATTCGAGTTATTCCATCCTCTTCGCCTTTTGCAAGATTGAATCCCAGACTTCAACAATGTTTGCTTCATCCATCCCAAGTGGTTTTCTTTTCGCCACTCGCCCTCCCTTTTTCTTCTAGGAGTCTGAAGTATCGAATCAAGTATCCTTTTGTTCATGTGTAGTCTCTTCATTCTTTCAACAATGTTTTGCTTCATTCCTTTCAGCAAAATGCATGAATAATTGAATAGTAGAGTTCCATTGGAAAATTCCCTATTGCTATGTTTTTTCGTTGAACCAAAATAGCCCTAATGGATCGACATGAATGTATAGTAATAAGTGCTGCAACAAGTGTACAACCTCTTTGTTGTAGCCGTGTAGACCATAGCATCATTGGGTTGGTCGCTGAAGTAGTTGAGGCAGAGGTGGCTGTCAGAGGTGTGGAGGAAGATCTGAGGAATCTATAGACAGCGTCCAGGGCACTGCTCTGTTGTGATGGATCGTTTTGTCGTTGGAGAAGTTCCGGTGAGCCATAAGACATCAAGGCTGAAGCAGCACAAGACAGACATCGTCAATCTCAAGTGGGATTCTCATAGCATCTCCAATAGATGATGTAAAATAGATGTAAAATTTACATCACCAAAAACCACTTGACTACAACAGATGAGGTAAAAACCGTTGACTCTGAACTTAACTGTCGAAACTGAAATTTACTGTGGAATCTGAATGTTACTATCAAAACTGAACGCAATGGTAGCACAGAGGCACTTGACATGTAGTTTAGGGAGGGCCTGCAGGTCATCTTCAACCTGCACCCCCCTGAGCCGCCAGCCACCACCGGCCTCGCCGCCGGCCCCAGCGCCGCCTCGCCGCCCCGAAACAACTCCCCACCGCCTCCCCGGCCAGCCCTCTAAGCCCCCCGCCCCCACCCTGAACCCTAAGACAGATAATGCGGTACCTCTCTGGTGGGCCCCCGTCCCCACTGCGGGTGGTTCTTCCTTAACTCCGGTGAGCCCGCCAACCCCTAAAAATTGACTGACCCAAAAGTCAATTCAGTGGACTGAAGTCTAGCTAAATC
>NW_025232414.1:9265-9766 GCF_018294505.1 Triticum aestivum | reverse complement strand
TAGCACATGCTATGCGGGTGAAATGATGATACCATGCCTAGTTTCAACATTTTCACAGTTCATTTTGTAGTGATTTTCAATTTCACGGTCATTTAGCTCTCTAAGCAATTAGGTAAATGACTGAAAAACAACAAATGATGTCAGAACATGTTGGAAATTGATGACGTCGCTTTGAATGCTGCATACTGAACACAAAAGAAGTCCGGAGTTCAAATAAGTTTAAAAAACATTGAAGTGCCCGTGTAACAGATGAGTTCTCATCCGAAACCCTGATACTCCAAAAGAGTTTGTCCAATTTGTACACGAAGTGTGTCCAGTTTTTGCCGTGACCCTCTATACTCTTTAGCACATGCTATGTGGGTGAAATGATGATACCATGCCAAGTCTCAACATTTTCAGAGTTCATTTTGTAGTGACTTTCAATTTCATGGTCATTTAGCTCTATAAACAATTAGGTAAATGACTGAAAAACAACAAATGATGTCAGAACATGTTGGAAAT
>NW_025232414.1:3627-4229 GCF_018294505.1 Triticum aestivum | reverse complement strand
AAAAAACATTGAAGTGCCCGTGTAACAAATGAGTTCTCGTCCGAAACCCTGATACTCCGAAAGAGTTTGTCCAGTTTGTACACGAAGTGCGTCCAGTTTTTGCCGTGACCCTCTCTACTCTTTCGCACATGCTATGCAGGTGAAATGATGATACCATGCCAAGTTTCAACATTTTCACAGTTCATTTTGTATTCATTTTTAATTTCACGGTCATTTAGCTCTCTAAGCAATTAGATAAATGACTGAAAAACAACAAATGATGTCAGAACATTTTGGAAATTGATGACATCACTTTGAATGCTGCATACTGAACACAAAAGAAGTCCGGAGTTCAAATAAGTTTAAAAAACATTGAAGTGCCCGTGTAACAGATGAGTTCTCGTCTGAAACACTGATACTCCGAAAGAGTTTGTCCAGTTTGTACACGAAGTGCGTCCAGTTTTTGCCGTGACCCTCTCTACTCTTTAGCACATGCTATGCGGGTGAAATGATGATACCATGCCAAGTCTCAACATTTTCAGAGTTCATATTGTAGTGATTTTCAATTTCATGGTCATTAGGTCTATAAAGAATTAGGTAAATGACCGAAAAACAACAAATGA
>NW_025232414.1:1509-2426 GCF_018294505.1 Triticum aestivum | reverse complement strand
TGAAACGATGATACCATGACAAGTTTCAACATTTTCACAGTTCATTTTGTAGTCATTTTCAATTTCACGGTCATTTAGCTCTCTAAGCAATTAGATAAATGACTGAAAAACAACAAATGATGTCAGAACATGTTGGAAATTGATGACGTCGCTTTGAATGCTGCATACTGAACACAAAAGAAGTACGGAGTTCAAATAAGTTTAAAAAACATTGAAGTGCCCGTGTAACAGATGAGTTCTCGTCCGAAACACTGATACTCTGAAAGAGTTTGTCTAGTTTGTACACGAAGTGCGCCCAGTTTTGGCCGTGACCCTCTCTACTCTTTAGCACATGCTATGCGGGTGAAATGATGATACCATGCCAAGTCTCAACATTTTCAGAGTTCATTTTGTAGTGATTTTCAATTTCATGGTCATTTAGCTCTATAAACAATTAGGTAAATGAACGAAAAACAACAAATGATGTCAGAACATGTTGGAAATTGATGACGTTGCTTTGAATGCTGCATACTGAACACAAAAGAAGTCCGGAGTTCAAATAAGTTTAAAAAACATTGAAGTGCCCGTGTAACAGATGAGTTCTCGTCCGAAACCCTGATACTCCAAAAGAGATTGTCCAGTTTGTACACGAAGTGCGTCCAGTTTTTGCCGTGACCCCCTCTACCCTGTAGCACATGCTATGCGAGTGAAATGATGATACCATGCCCAGTTTCAACATTTTCACAGTTCATTTTGTTGTGATTTTCAATTTGACGGTCATTTAGCTCTCTAAACAATTAGGTAAATGACCGAAAAACAACAAATGATGTTAGAACATGTTATAAATTGATGACGTCGCTTTGAATGCTGCATAATGAACACAAAAGAAGTCCAGAGTTCAAATAAGTTTAAAAAACATTGAAGTGCCCGTGTAACAG
>NW_025232414.1:0-510 GCF_018294505.1 Triticum aestivum | reverse complement strand
CCAAGTTTCAACATTTTCACAGTTCATTTTGTAGTCATTTTCAATTTCACGGTCATTTAGCTCTCTAAGCAATTAGATAAATGACTGAAAAACAACAAATGATGTCAGAACATGTTGGAAATTCATGACGTCACTTTGAATGCTGCATACTGAACACAAAAGAAGTCCGGAGTTCAAATAAGTTTAAAAAACATTGAAGTGCCCGTGTAACAGATGAGTTCTCGTGTGAAACACTGATACTCCGAAAGAGTTTGTCCAGTTTGTACACGAAGTGCGTCCAGTTTTTGCCGTGACCCTCTCTACTCTTTAGCACATGCTATGCGGGTGAAATGATGATACCATGCCAAGTCTCAACATTTTCAGAGTTCATATTGTAGTGATTTTCAATTTCATGGTCATTAGGTCTATAAAGAATTAGGTAATGACCGAAAAACAACAAATGATGTCAGAACATGTTGGAAATTGACGACGTCGCTTTGAATGCTGCATACTGAACACAAAAGAAGTCCG
>NW_025232413.1:0-9768 GCF_018294505.1 Triticum aestivum | reverse complement strand
CTTGTGCATCCACTCTCCTGACCCGCGCTTCAATTTGGAGTTTGCAGCACCCACCGGAGTTCTCCACCATCGCCCGAACCACCGTCCGCCGAAGAAAGTGTCGCCGTCGACGTGGTGCTCTCCGACGGCCAAGTCCACCACCCACCGACGCGGAAGAACACACTGAACCTCTTGGTACCCTCCGATCTCCCAGCCTCGCCGTGGTTCAACACCGGCGACCACCGCCGCCTTCGGGCGCCGGTGAGCTCCGCTGGAGTTTTTAAACCTGACGTGTGGACCCCCCCCCCCCGTCAGCCTCTTTTCCTTTCCCCTCCTCGAACCGTTTTCTGTTGGCGCCTTCGGGCAAATGCGTTTTCTCTCTGGGCTGGCGCCTTTTCTCCGAACCGTTTTCTGTTTTCTCAGTTAAGTCCCTGGTTGTTTTCTGTTTCATCACAAATTAGTCCCTGGACTAAAACCCTTATATCTTTTTAATAAAAGATGATTTTTGATTGATTCTTTTTCTGTCAGTCTTATATTTTTGTCTAGTTTTTTATAGTATTTATTTGGAAAAAATTTGGAACAACTTTTATGCACGCGATGATTTTCACGTTAGTGTACGTTTTCGCTATACCGTAGGTTCTGGAGGAGGTGACGGAGCCGCGAACTTCGCCGAGCTAGACTCCGACTTCTCCGAACCAGGCAAGCATGTTTGAACCTTTGATATGATAGGTGTTTTGCATGTTTGCATGAATGGTTGTGCATGGCATATGAGCATCGGTGAGTATCTCGTTGCATGCAAGGCAACTATCCGTGTGTTCCGAAGTTATCGTGATCTTTGTTGAGAGATGACCTGATCATGTGGTGAGATGAAAGGTAGTGAGGTGGTATTGTTGTAGCATGCCAGCCTTACATCATCCGTTAAACTCCGACGTTAACGTGGACCGAGCCACGTTACCGTTCTTCCCCTTTCGTGCTGCCACATGTTTTCTGCAAAGAATACGGTTTAGTAAGTTGGTAACCTCTTTCCGTGTACACACCAAATAGAGGGGCCAGGATAAGGGTTCCATGGCCCTGGATTAAAGCCAGTCATCCGGTCAGGGGGCATGGGTGTTTCCGGTTGGGACCGAGAGGGGGGCACCCCTTAGAGCGCGCGTATATAAATTTGATCCCATGCTACGCGAGGTTGTAGCCTCCCCGTCTCAAAGTTTTTCTTGAACGTTGCCGAGGGTGATTCTTGGCATCGGAATGTTGAATGGGTATGTACTGGTTAGATGTGTTTCTTCTAAAACACCATAAACGGAACTAGTCCCTGTGACTACTGAAATCCGTTGGCTGTGGTTAATGTACAAACTCTGCAGAGTCAAATCCTTCCGAGTCATCATGCCCATGGTCAAGGATCATGGCCAGTAGATCCATATCTATGTCAGTCCTCGTGGTAAAATCCCCGTTTGAATTGTATTTCCTGTGGATGGACTAACCTTTATTTTATCTCGTACTTGAATATTCCCGTGGAATGAATTAAATTCATGAGCTACTGAATTATTAAGTTGTGAAATATAAGCCCTTTATGTGATGTCGCTCAGACGTCCGACTGTGGCACTCTCGTTATTTACTTTGATATAAGCCCTTTATGTGATGTCGCTCAGACGTCCGACTGTGGCACTCTTGTCATTTACTTTCAATATAAGCCCTTTATGCGATATCGCTTAGACGTCCCACTGTGGCATGTCCGTTATTTACTTTTTATATAAGCCCTTTATGTGATGTCGCTCAGACATCCGACTGTGGCATGTCCGTTATTTACTTTTGATATAAGCCCTTTATGTGTTGTCGCTTCAGACGTCCGACTGTGGCACGCATTGTCTTTTATATTCTATCATAAGCCCTTTATGAGGTGTCGCCTTGACGCCCGACTGCGGCATTGTTATTTCATTTTTTTACCCTTCCGAGGACTCATTCAGACACTTGATTGGCCTTCGGTATTACTTTGGGATTTCGGGAGGACTACCGCCCGACTTCCCTTTTATACTTCCGTGCATTGCTATCCCATTGACTGAGTGCACATGTTAACCTGTTCATATGCATCATGTTTACATTTGTTATATCTTATGTCCGAACTGTCTTGCGAGTACTTTCATAGTACTCACCTGGCTTGTTGATTTGGCCAGATGTTGACAAAGGCGATCTCATGGATGAAGAGTTTGATAGTGAGTCCGACGCCTAGAGGAGTCCCAGTCAGTCCCGTGCGATCCTGGATATTGGTCACTTGTATTATATACGCTTCCGCCACCCACAATAAGAATCCTCGAGCCTCACTCCGTCGCTCGAAGAGCTGTTAGATTCAGGAGTCATGTCACCCACTTCGCTGTGATATTTCCACCACCGCTTTTATTGTGAGTTAGTAGTTATGCCACCCTATCCGCCTTTATGTAGTATTGGCGTGTTTGTAATAAATTGTTGAGCAGTCTCCGCTCAACCTTGTATTATATTCAGTACTCCTGGTATTTTTCTTCTGTGATCAAGATTTTGTCTACCAGTAAGAAGGATTCTTCTCTACTGGTCCGTAAAAGGGATCGATTTCTCAATAAATATTTTTATTGGAAAACCGGTTGTGACAAGCTTGGTATCAGAGCCAGGCTGACTGTAGGAAGCCACTAGGTGCGATCGCGAATCGTTTATTAGCGTCTTTAGTGCCTTTTCAGCATTTTGCAAATGTAGCTATTTTCTGTTGGTCATCATAAATTTATGACATGACTACTCAGAATTTTTGCCTACTTTTGTAGATGGCTGGCAACGACTGCGAGACTCTGGTGTTCACTAATGTGCCCGAGGGGTTTGTCAAACTCCTCGTCTCCATCACCAAGCTCGCGATCGGGCCAGCGACGCGTCCGGAGTTCACGCTTTACCAGCACAAGCTCAGCGACGACGTGTCTATGCACCTGGCTGTGGTGCAATTCAAGGGAGGACGTTCTGCGTCTCGCCACTTCCGTTTTGTGGGAAGGGCCATGCCTACGGAGAGGCATGCCATGCAGATGGTTGCCCGTGAGGCGATAGCTCGCCTTCGGGATATCCTTCCTATGATGAAGACTCGTCGCTACCGCTACCTCCCATGCCATGTGCCATATACTTGTCACTATGCATTCGCCTGCCATAGGGGGGAGCGGGATGAAGCTGTAGAGATGCTTGTCGAGTACCTCAAAGCTCTGGAGGAATCTTTCGACAACCTCGTGGACGATCTTGTGGCTGCCCGCATGGACTTAGTTCGGGGCGGTCCTGCCAGCAGGAAGGAGCTTCTCCACATGGCACCTCCACTGACATTCGTCTCGTCCTCGGCATCTTATTCACCGGCCATTTTGGCCATTGCTCGCCGTCTGCCTACCACTGAGGAGTTCGACCGAGTCATCGCTCCTACTCTAGTCAGAGCTGCACCGCCTGCCGCACCCGCACTGCCGCCTGTCGCACCCGCGCCATCACCTCAGCGCAGTGCTACACGCCTGGAGCCTACTAGGGAGGAGGTGGAGGTTGAGTCTCCTGCACCGCTGGGTCTTACCCTCGGCAAGGGGAAGGACATCTTCACCATCTCCGACTGAGTGCGCTTAGTAGCCGCGCGTTGTGCCTACATGTATGTTATGTTTTATGTACTTAAGTTTGTAGTAGTTGTGTGCGCTGCATCCCGGAGGAGTGTGCTAGCCTTAATAACATGTCAGGAATGTGTACGCACATCCTGAGTGATGTATCGTATGTTTGCGTATCGCGTGTAAGATATGTGCTAAGCAGTCCTTCTCCGTGCGAAATCGTTTATGTTCTTGAAAAATCTTGAGGTCTTTTAAATTTTTGTCTTTGCAAGATTTTCCTTGTGCCACACAGTTCTTCTCATGAATTTTGCAAAATAATACCCCAGAGTGGAAAATGTCTCGTCCGTGGACTCGTTCCATGCCCAATCAACCAGAAGAAGTTTATGGAACACAGACCAGCAACAACTTCACTTAGGGACAGTCTAGTCCACAGGACAGCGAAGCAGCCTTATCTCAAGTATGCCGCCTCTTCGAACAAAGCCAGCAGCAACACCAAGAAATGATGAATCACGTCATCAATATGGGGAATCACCGTGAGCCATACCAACCACACTCCAAGTTGTCTGAACTGCAGAAGACACGCCCTCCAACGTTTGCTCACACTGATAGGCCACTTGAAGCCGATGATTGGCTTCGTGACATCGAAAGAAAGCTGATTATCGCTCAGTGTTCAGATCATGAGAAGGTGCTTTATGCACGCCACTACCTTACTGGAGCAGCAGCAGCATGGTGGGAAAATTTCCTACACATGCATCCCAGTGAACACAACATCACCTGGGAAGAGTTTAAGGAAGGCTTTCGTGGGGCACACATCCCCAGGAGCATCATAAAAATCAAGAAAAGAGAATTTGATGACCTCAAGCAGAGAGGCATGTCCGTGACGGAATACAACGGTCAGTTTACCCAGCTATCTCGTTATGCCTACGACGAACATATGACTGAGAACAAAAGGATGGAAAAATTTCTGGACGGCCTGGCGCCAGCATTAAGATGCCAACTGGTCGTACACACTTTCCCAGATTTCAAAACTCTGGTTGACAAGGCCATTACCTTGGAGAATGAGCGCCGCAGTCTGGAGGATATCCGTAAGCGGAAAAGGGACAAGACGACTCTTGCTCGCAACAATCGAAGCAAGACTGAGGTTCCGAGGAATGAAGTGAGAAAATCCACGACGACTGCTATAAGGCCAACCAGACAGTTTCATTCAAGGGACAAGGACTTTACGTACCGTCCAGGGGTCACTTGCTATGCTTGTGGTGAAGAAGGGCACTATGCCAAACAGTGCCCAAAACCAAGGAACTCGGCCCCCAAGCCGAACAATGGTGGGAACAACCCAGCCCCCAAGCGCAACAATTTCAATCCCAGCAACAACCACAGGAAGGGTCACCTGAACCATGTGACCAGGGAAGAAGCGCAGAATGCCCCAGACATCATGCTCGGTACGTTCCCTGTCAACACAGTACCTGCCACGGTTTTGTTTGATTCTGGAGCTTCTCACCCGTTCGTTTCGAAGAGTTTTGTTTTACAACATGGTTTTCCGATACTTCCCTTGGAAATACCTATGATCATCAAGTCCCCCGGGAATAAGCAGATCGCTCAGAGTTACTGCCAAGGCATGATTATTGAATTCGAAGGACTAAAGTTTCAGGCTAATCTCATCGTGTTGGAAAATAAAGGACTGGATGTCATCCTAGGGATGGACTGGTTGACCACCAACAAGGGATTTATTGACTGTTTCAATCGGACTGTGATTCTCACTCACCCTCACGGCAAGACAATAAAGGTTACAGCTCAAGAGAGACCATGGTCACGGCAACCAAAGTTGAACAAAGTAGACATTTCAGAATGGAGAAAAGTTCCAGTGGTGTGCGAATTTCCCGACGTATTTCCTGAAGAACTACCAGGCATGCCACCAGACGGAGAGATAGAGTTCAGCATTGAACTAGCACCTGGCACCACTCCCATCTATAAGAAACCTTATAGAATGGCACCCTCAGAGTTGGTAGAATTGAAGAAGCAAATAAAGGAATTACTGGACAAAGGTTTTATTCGAGCCAGCTCCTCACCTTGGGGTTCGCCAGTTATTCGCCAAGAAAAAGGATGGGACACTGAGATTGTGTATAGACTACCGAGCTCTCAGTATGGTCACCATCAAAAACAAATATCCGATGCCACGGATAAATGATTTGTTTGACCAGCTCGCGCAAGCCAAGGTGTTCTCAAAAATTGATTTGAGATCGGGATACCATCAATTAAAAGTACGGACAGAAGATATCCCCAAGACAGCATTCACCTCGAGATACGGCTTATATGAGTTCACAGTAATGCCGTTTGGACTGACGAATGCCCCCGCATATTTCATCCACCTCATGAACAAAGTGTTTATGAAATTCATGGAAAAATTTGTTGTGGTATTCATTGATGATATTCTGGTATACTCAAGGACACCAGAAGAACATGCTGAGCATCTCAGAATTGTTTTGGGAGAATTAAGGAAACATCAATTGTACGCCAAATTTAGCAAGTGTGAATTTTGGCTAAGGCAAGTTGGTTTCCTAGGCCATATATTGACCCAAGAAGGCGTGGCCGTAGACCCAGAAAAGGTCAAAGCCATACTTGACTGGAAACCACCAGCCAACGTGACAGATGTGCGGAGTTTCCTTGGAATGGCTGGATATTACCGGAGGTTTATTGAAGGATTCTCCACTGTGGCAAAGCCAATGACCCAGTTGCTCAAGAAAGACAAGAAATTTGTATGGACGGAAGCGTGCGAGAAAAGCTTCCAAGAACTCAAGAAGAAACTAAGAACAGCACCAGTTTTGACCGTGCCAGACATACACAAGAGTTTTGAAGTGTATTGTGACGCATCCCGGAAGGGCCTCGGATGCGTGCTGATGCAAGATGGCAAAGTTGTCGCGTATGCTTCCAGGCAACTACGGAAGCATGAGGAAAATTATCCAACTCATGACTTGGAGCTAACAGCCGTCATCCATGCACTCAAAGAATGGAGGCACTTTCTGTTGGGAAACCGTTGTGAAATATACACGGACCATAAGAGCCTCAAATATATTTTCACGCAACCAGAGCTAAATTTACGCCAACGACGCTGGTTGGAATTGGTCAAGGACTATGATGTCGGCATTCACTATCATCCAGGGAAGGCTAATGTAGTGGCAGATGCTCTTAGTCAGAACCCCAGCCCGGACAACGACAATCCACAGAACTTGAGACCTGAGTTTCAGCAGGAGTTCGCTAGACTCAACATGGTGTTGGTCTCTGAGGGCACCGTATCAAATCTGGAGATGCACCCCACCCTAATGGAACAAATTAAGAAGGCTCAGCAGGGACATCCTAGCATCGAAGGTATAAAGAGAAAAATAGCCTAGGCAAGGCTTCAGAGTTCGTCACAGACGATGAAGGAATATTATGGTACGGGGACAGACTTTGCGTACCAAACATTGAGGAACTCAAGCAACAAATCCTAACCGAAAGCCACACCGCTCCATACTCGATCCACCCTGGAGGAACCAAAATGTACAAAGACATTTAGGAAAGATTTTGGTGGCACGGTATGAAAAGGGATATAGCCGCATTTATTTGCTTGTTGCGATTCATGTCAGCGCATTAAAGCCGAGCATCAAAAGCCAGCAGGGCTACTCCAGCCAAACCAGATACCTGAGTGGAAATGGGATGAAATTGGAATGGACTTCATCGTCGGACTACCTCGATCGCAACGCGGAAATGATGCCGTATGGGTCATCACAGATAGGCTAACCAAGGTAGCACATTTCATTCCCGTGAAGACGACCTACTCCACTCAAAGGCTAGCCAAGCTTTATCTCTCCCGTATAGTTTGTCTGCATGGAGTCCCAAAGACTATAATATCCGACCGAGGCACTCAATTTGTCTCAAAATTCTGGGATCACCTACAACAAGCTCTGGGCACGCAACTAGCATTCAGTACAGCGTACCACCCCCAGACGGATGGTCAAACGGAACGCGTGAACCAAATCCTAGAGGACATGCTGAGAGCCTGTGTGCTCACCTATGGATCCAGTTGGGAAGAAAGTTTGCCGTATGCCGAGTTTGCTTACAACAACAGTTACCAAGCCAGCTTGCAAATGGCACCGTTTGAAGCATTGTACGGACGAAGGTGTCGTACCCCACTGAATTGGTCAGAAACAGGTGACAATCGTATCTTCGGCCCAGACATGCTCAAGGAAGCCGAGGAGAAAGTTAAACAGATCAAGGACAGACTCAAGACAGCTCAAAGCCGACAAAAGAGCTATTACGATCGAAAACATCGTGAGGTCAGCTTTGAACCCGGTGATTACGTATACCTCCGAGTGTCTCCTATGCGAGGCCTACAACGGTTCAAAATTAAGGGGAAGCTAGCCCCGAGATTTATTGGACCCTTCTGTATAGTTGCACGAAGAGGCACAGTAGCCTACCAGCTAGACCTACCCAAGGAGCTGTCAGACGTCCATGACGTGTTCCACGTCTCACAGTTGAGGAAATGTGTGAACAACCCGGAAAAGCATGTATCTCATGAGAGCATTGATGTGCAACCAGATCTCACCTACCGAGAATGGCCAGTAAGGATATTGGAAGAGTCTGAACGGAGGACCCGACAGAAAACGACTAAATTTTTTCAAGGTTCAGTGGAGCAACCACACTGAGGATGAAGCTACATGGGAAAGGGAAGACTTTCTTCAGGCAGAGTACCCACATCTATTTGAGGATCAGCAGAAATCTCGGGGACGAGATTTTTCCTAAGGGGGTAGGTGTTGTGACACCCAAAATTTTATTTGGCTTTTTCAAACTTTTATTTGATTTGAGGGAATGTTATTTAAAATTTTCTGAAGTACCCTCCCTCTCAAAATATGTTCTTTTATGACAAGTGTTTTGTTTTGGATTCACCCAAGACTTGATTTTTGGTCTTGGAGGTTTTCCCATCCTATGTGGACTCAAACCCAAATGGTTTTCATTTGAGATATCTCTTTTGAAAATCCTTTAAAATAATCCTATGGCATTTGGAGTGATATCCTCCCCTTTCAAAAATCCCTCTTGCCATGACCTAAGTGAAAATCCCCTCCCAAAAGCCTTTCCCCATCTTTGGATCGTGATATACTTCAAATCCAGTAGTTTGAACCTCCCCATAATTTCTCTTTCATTTATTTCTCATCAAAAATATTTTCTGCCCTCTATTCAAGCTCTTGGAGATTTACAAAGGAGCTACCCTTTCTACTTTGAGTTCTGCCTCCAAACCAATTTCCCTAGCTAGCCCTTAGAGCCCTCAACCAAGATCCATGAAGATCCACTGGTCTCCAGTTCAAATATTTCAAATTGTGCTTGTTGCAAGTTTGGACCATGTTTGCCAAATTTGATGAAATTCAATTGTTTTCTCCTCCTAAAAATCTGAGAAAATTCAGGCAGCCTCTGGATGCATTGAGAGGTCACCTCACCAAGTCCCAGCTCTAGAAAAAAAATTCTTCATGCCAAATCATTTCGTCGAACACCTACAGAGCACTGTTCCTGTCAAGTTCAGTTTTCAGAGCAACAGTTTCAGTAAACCACTGTCGTTTTCTTCAGAGCCCGACGTCGATCTCGCCAGTACCGCGGTGGCGCCTTGCTCCCTGTCCCCTCCTTCTTATCCCTGCGCTGCACGATCTCCTGGAGGCTTGCGGACGTCGGCGACGAGCAGGAGGAGGTGCGCCACCCCGTGAGCGACGGCAGCAGCGGCTTTGCGGCCGCCAGAGAGAGGCGCAGCATGGACGGCGCCGCCCAGCGCCGCCCAAGCCACCGGAGGCCGCTGCGTGGCCACCCACTCACCCGTGCGCGCTGCCATCCGTCGTCGTGAACTGCTAGGCGCGGAGCGCGCTCTCTGCCGCCGCCGTGCCCGTACGGTCGCCCCGTCGAGGATCGGCGCATTACGCCAAGCCCAACCGAGGTTTAGCAGGGGAACGGCACCAGTGAACCTCCCTGATGTTGCCTGGCCACTTAAACTCCCTGCCCAACCACTGCCTCGCCGTAATCGCTCGCCGGAGATATCCCGTTCACGGCCAGCCCCTCGGATCGCCTATAAAAGGAGGCCCCGAGCTCGAACTCGAACTCACACCACCGCTACGCACCACCAATACCACGCCAAGCCACTGGTAGAGCCACGAGGGAGCCTTCTTCCCCAACTCCGGCCGCCTCGACCCGCCACGGGGCC
>NW_025232412.1:8628-9769 GCF_018294505.1 Triticum aestivum | reverse complement strand
TGCATTTACTAATTATTTGAGCTATAAGACCCTAAAATTGAAAAGCTTTTCAAATGAACTCTGAAAAGGTTGAAAGTTGGCATCGTATCATCATTTCATCCACATAGCATGTGCAAGAAAGTTGGGAGGGTGACGGCAAAAACTGGATGCACTTCGTGTACAAAACGGACAATCTCTTTCAAAGTATCAGGATTTCATACGGAAACTCGTCTGTTACAAAGGGATTTCATTTGTTTAAAACTTATTTGAACTCTTGACTTTTTGTGTGTTCAAAATGCACCATTCAAAGCCACATCATCATTTTTCAATCCTTTCTGACTTCATTTGTTATTTTTCATGCATTTACTAATTATTTTGAGCTATAAGACCCTAAAATTGAAAAGCATTTCAAAGGAATTCTGAAAAGGTTGAAAGGTGGCATGGTATCATCATTTCATCCACATAGCATGTGCAAGAAAGTTGGGAGGGTTACGGCAAAAACTGGATGCACTTCGTGTACAAAACGGACAATCTCTTTCAAAGTATCAGTATTTCATATGGAAACTCGTCTGTTTCAAAGGGATTTCATTTTTTTAAACTTATTTGAACTCCTGACTTTTTGTGTGTTCAAAATGCACCATTCAAAGCCACATCATCATTTTTCAATCCTTTCTGACTTCATTTGTTATTTTTCATGCATTTAATAATTATTTAAGCTATAAGACCCTAAAATTGAAAAGCATTTCAAATGAACTCTGAAATGCTTGAAAGTTGGCATGGTATCATCATTTCATCCATATAGCATGTGCAAGAAAGTTCAGAGGGTTACGGCAAAAACTGGATGCACTTCGTGTACAAAACGGACAATCTCTTTCAAAGTATCAGGATTTCACACGGAAACTCGTCTGTTACAAAGGGATTTCATTTTTTTAAACTTATTTGAACTCCTGACGTTTTGTGTGTTCAAAATGCACCATTCAAAGCCACATCATCATTTTTCAATCCTTTCTGACTTCATTTGTTATTTTTCATGCATTTACTAATTATTTGAGCTATAAGACCCTAAAATTGAAAAGCTTTTCAAATGAACTCTGAAAAGGTTGAAAGTTGGCATCGTATCATCATTTCATCCACATAGCATGTGCAAGAAAGTTGGGAGGGT
>NW_025232412.1:4019-8161 GCF_018294505.1 Triticum aestivum | reverse complement strand
GAGCTATAAGACCCTAAAATTGAAAAGCATTTCAAATGAACTCTGAAAAGGTTGAAAGTTGGCATTGTATCATCATTTCATCCATATAGCATGTGCAAGAAAGTTGGGAGGGTTACGGCAAAACCTGGATGCACTTCGTGTACAAAACGGACAATCTCTTTCAAAGTATCAGGATTTCACACGGAAACTCGTCTCTTACAAAGGGATTTCATTTTTTTAAACTTATTTGAACTCCTGACGTTTTGTGTGTTCAAAATGCACCATTCAAAGCCACATCATCATTTTTCAATCCTTTCTGACTTCATTTGTTATTTTTCATGCATTTACTAATTATTTGAGCTATAAGACCCTAAAATGGAAAAGCTTTTCAAATGAACTCTGAAAAGGTTGATAGTTGGCATCGTATCATCATTTCATCCACATAGCATGTGCAAGAAAGTTGGGAGGGTGACGGCAAAAACTGGATGCACTTCGTGTACAAAACGGACAATCTCTTTCAAAGTATCAGGATTTCATACGGAAACTCGTTTGTTACAAAGGGATTTCATTTTTTTAAAACTTATTTGAACTCTTGACTTTTTGTGTGTTCAAAATGCACCATTCAAAGCCACATCATCATTTTTCAATCCTTTCTGACTTCATTTGTTATTTTTCATGCATTTACTAATTATTTTGAGCTATAAGACCCTAAAATTGAAAAGCATTTCAAATGAACTTTGAAAAGGTTGAAAGTTGGCATGGTATCATCATTTCATCCACATAGCATGTGCAAGAAAGTTCAGAGGGTTACGGCAAAAACTGGATGCACTTCGTGTACAAAACGGACAATCTCTTTCAAAGTATCAGGATTTCATATGGAAACTCGTCTGTTACAAAGGGATTTCATTTTTTAAAACTTATTTGAACTCCTGACTTTTTGTGTGTTCAAAATGCACCATTCAAAGCCACATCATCATTTTACAATCCTTTCTGACTTCATTTGTTATTTTTCATGCATTTACTAATTATTTGAGCTATAAGACCCTAAAATTGAAAAGCATTTCAAATGAACTCTGAAAAGGTTGAAAGTTGGCATGGTATCATCATTTCATCCATATAGCATGTGCAAGAAAGTTCAGAGGGTTACGGCAAAAACTGGATGCACTTCGTGTACAAAACGGACAATCTCTTTCAAAGTATCAGGATTTCACACGGAAACTCGTCTGTTACAAAGGGATTTCATTTTTTTAAACTTATTTGAACTCCTGACGTTTTGTGTGTTCAAAATGCACCATTCAAAGCCACATCATCATTTTTCAATCCTTTCTGACTTCATTTGTTATTTTTCATGCATTTACTAATTATTTGAGCTATAAGACCCTAAAATTGAAAAGCTTTTCAAATGAACTCTGAAAAGGTTGAAAGTTGGCATCGTATCATCATTTCATCCACATAGCATGTGCAAGAAAGTTGGGAGGGTGACGGCAAAAACTGGATGCACTTCGTGTACAAAACGGACAATCTCTTTCAAAGTATCAGGATTTCATACGGAAACTCGTCTGTTACAAAGGGATTTCATTTGTTTAAAACTTATTTGAACTCTTGACTTTTTGTGTGTTCAAAATGCACCATTCAAAGCCACATCATCATTTTTCAATCCTTTCTGACTTCATTTGTTATTTTTCATGCATTTACTAATTATTTTGAGCTATAAGACCCTAAAATTGAAAAGCATTTCAAAGGAATTCTGAAAAGGTTGAAAGGTGGCATGGTATCCTCATTTCATCCATATAGCATGTGCAAGAAAGTTGGGAGGGTTACGGCAAAAACTGGATGCACTTCGTGTACAAAACGGACAATCTCTTTCAAAGTATCAGGATTTCACACGGAAACTCGTCTGTTACAAAGGGATTTCATTTTTTTAAACTTATTTGAACTCCTGACATTTTGTGCGTTCAAAATGCACCATTCAAAGCAACATCATCATTTTCAATCCTTTCTGACTTCATTTGTTATTTTTCATGCATTTACTAATTATTTTGAGCTATAAGACCCTAAAATTGAAAAGCATTTCAAATGAACTTTGAAAAGGTCGAAAGTTGGCATGGTATCATCATTTCATCCACATAGCATGTGCAAGAAAGTTCAGAGGGTTACGGCAAAAACTGGATGCACTTCGTGTACAAAACGGACAATCTCTTTCAAAGTATCAGGATTTCATATGGAAACTCGTCTGTTACAAAGAGATTTCATTTTTTAAAACTTATTTGAACTCCTGACTTTTTGTGTGTTCAAAATGCACCATTCAAAGCCACATCATCATTTTTCAATCCTTTCTGACTTCATTTGTTATTTTTCATGCATTTACTAATTATTTGAGCTATAAGACCCTAAAATTGAAAAGCATTTCAAATGAACTCTGAAAAGGTTGAAAGTTGGCATGGTATCATCATTTCATCCATATAGCATGTGCAAGAAAGTTCAGAGGGTTACGGCAAAAACTGGATGCACTTCGTGTACAAAACGGACAATCTCTTTCAAAGTATCAGGATTTCACACGGAAACTCGTCTGTTACAAAGGGATTTCATTTTTTTAAACTTATTTGAACTCCTGAAATTTTGTGCGTTCAAAATGCACCATTCAAAGCCACATCATCATTTTCAATCCTTTCTGACTTCATTTGTTATTTTTCATGCATTTACTAATTATTTTGAGCTATAAGACCCTAAAATTGAAAAGCATTTCAAATGAACTTTGAAAAGGTCGAAAGTTGGCATGGTATCATCATTTCATCGACATAGCATGTGCAAGAAAGTTCAGAGGGTTACGGCAAAAACTGGATGCACTTCGTGTACAAAACGGACAATCTCTTTCAAAGTATCAGTATTTCATATGGAAACTCGTCTGTTACAAAGGGATTTCATTTTTTAAAACTTATTTGAACTCCTGACTTTTTGTGTGTTCAAAATGCACCATTCAAAGCCACATCATCATTTTTCAATCCTTTCTGACTTCATTTGTTATTTTTCATGCATTTACTAATTATTTGAGCTATAAGACCCTAAAATTGAAAAGCATTTCAAATGAACTCTGAAATGGTTGAAAGTTAGCATGGTATCATCATTTCATCCATATAGCATGTGCAAGAAAGTTCAGAGGGTTACGGCAAAAACTGGATGCACTTCGTGTACAAAACGGACAATCTCTTTCAAAGTATCAGGATTTCACACGGAAACTCGTCTGTTACAAAGGGATTTCATTTTTTTAAACTTATTTGAACTCCTGACGTTTTGTGTGTTCAAAATGCACCATTCAAAGCCACATCATCATTTTTCAATCCTTTCTGACTTCATTTGTTATTTTTCATGCATTTACTAATTATTTGAGCTATAAGACCCTAAAATTGAAAAGCTTTTCAAATGAACTCTGAAAAGGTTGAAAGTTGGCATCGTATCATCATTTCATCCACATAGCATGTGCAAGAAAGTTGGGAGGGTTACGGCAAAAACTGGATGCACTTCGTGTACAAAACGGACAATCTCTTTCAAAGTATCAGGATTTCATGCGGAAACTCGTCTGTTACAAAGGGATTTCATTTTTTTAAACTTATTTGAACTCCTGACGTTTTGTGCGTTCAAAATGCACCATTCAAAGCCACATCATCATTTTCAATCCTTTCTGACTTCATTTGTTATTTTTCATGCATTTACTAATTATTTTGAGCTATAAGACCCTAAAATTGAAAAGCATTTCAAATGAACTTTGAAAAGGTTGAAAGTTGGCATGGTATCATCATTTCATCTACATAGCATGTGCAAGAAAGTTCAGAGGGTTCCGGCAAAAACTGGATGCACTTCGTGTACAAAACGGACAATCTCTTTCAAAGTATCAGGATTTCACACGGAAACTCGTCTGTTACAAAGGGATTTCATTTTTTAAAACTTATTTGAACTCCTGACTTTTTGTGTGTTCAAAATGCACCATTCAAAGCCACATCATCATTTTTCAATCCTTTCTGACTTCATTTGTTATTTTTCATGCATTTACTAATTATTTGAGCTATAAGACCCTAAAATTGAAAAGCATTTCAAATGAACTCTGAAAAGGTTGAAAGTTGGCATGGTATCATCATTTCATCCACATAGCATGTGCAAGAAAGTTG
>NW_025232412.1:3241-4009 GCF_018294505.1 Triticum aestivum | reverse complement strand
GTGTTTAAAATGCACCATTCAAAGCCACATCATCATTTTTCAATCCTTTCTGACTTCATTTGTTATTTTTCATGCATTTACTAATTATTTTGAGCTATAAGACCCTAAAATTGAAAAGCATTTCAAATGCACTTTGAAAAGGTTGAAAGTTGGCATGGTATCATCATTTCATCCACATAGCATGTGCAAGAAAGTTCCGAGGGTTACGGCAAAAACTGGATGCACTTCGTGTACAAAACGGACAATCTCTTTCAAAGTATCAGGATTTCACACGGAAACTCGTCTGTTACAAAGGGATTTCATTTTTTTAAACTTATTTGAACTCCTGACATTTTGTGCGTTCAAAATGCACCATTCAAAGCAACATCATCATTTTCAATCCTTTCTGACTTCATTTGTTAATCTTCATGCATTTACTAATTATTTTGAGCTATAAGACCCTAAAATTGAAAAGCATTTCAAATGAACTTTGAAAAGGTTGAAAGTTGGCATGGTATCATCATTTCATCCACATAGCATGTGCAAGAAAGTTCAGAGGGTTACGGCAAAAACTGGATGCACTTCATGTACAAAACGGACAATCTCTTTCAAAGTATCAGGATTTCATATGGAAACTCGTCTGTTACAAAGGGATTTCATTTTTTAAAACTTATTTGAACTCCTGACTTTTTGTGTGTTCAAAATGCACCATTCGAAGCCACATCATCATTTTTCAATCCTTTCTGACTTCATTTGTTATTTTTCATGCATTTACTAATTATTTGAGCT
>NW_025232412.1:2413-3231 GCF_018294505.1 Triticum aestivum | reverse complement strand
TTCACACGGAAACTCGTCTGTTACAAAGGGATTTCATTTTTTTAAACTTATTTGAACTCTTGACTTTTTGTGTGTTCAAAATGCACCATTCAAAGCCACATCATCATTTTTCAATCCTTTCTGACTTCATTTGTTAT
Organism: Triticum aestivum; assembly: GCF_018294505.1. Classification (NCBI taxonomy): domain Eukaryota; kingdom Viridiplantae; phylum Streptophyta; class Magnoliopsida; order Poales; family Poaceae; genus Triticum; species Triticum aestivum. The sequence continues at coordinate 3,094 of NW_025232412.1, read as the reverse complement.
TTTTCATGCATTTACTAATTATTTTGAGCTATAAGACCCTAAAATTGAAAAGCATTTCAAATGAACTTTGAAAAGGTTGAAAGTTGGCATGGTATCATCATTTCATCCACATAGCATGTGCAAGAAAGTTCAGAGGGTTACGGCAAAAACTGGATGCACTTCGTGTACAAAACGGACAATCTCTTTCAAAGTATCAGGATTTCACACGGAAACTCGTCTGTTACAAAGGGATTTCATTTTTTTAAACTTATTTGAACTCCTGACATTTTGTGCGTTCAAAATGCACCATTCAAAGCAACATCATCATTTTCAATCCTTTCTGACTTCATTTGTTATTCTTCATGCATTTACTAATTATTTTGAGCTATAAGACCCTAAAATTGAAAAGCATTTCAAATGAACTTTGAAAAGGTTGAAAGTTGGCATGGTATCATCATTTCATCCACATAGCATGTGCAAGAAAGTTCAGAGGGTTACGGCAAAAACTGGATGCACTTCGTGTACAAAACGGACAATCTCTTCCAAAGTATCAGGATTTCATATGGAAACTCGTCTGTTACAAAGAGATTTCATTTTTTAAATCTTATTTGAACTCCTGACTTTTTGTGTGTTCAAAATGCACCATTCAAAGCCACATCATCATTTTTCAATCCTTTTTGACTTCATTTGTTATTTTTCATG
>NW_025232412.1:0-849 GCF_018294505.1 Triticum aestivum | reverse complement strand
CATATGGAAACTCGTCTGTTACAAAGGGATTTCATTTTTTAAAACTTATTTGAACTCCTGACTTTTTGTGTGTTCAAAATGCACCATTCGAAGCCACATCATCATTTTTCAATCCTTTCTGACTTCATTTGTTATTTTTCATGCATTTACTAATTATTTGAGCTATAAGACCCTAAAATTGAAAAGCATTTCAAATGAACTCTGAAAAGGTTGAAAGTTGGCATGGTATCATCATTTCATCCATATAGCATGTGCAAGAAAGTTCAGAGGGTTACGGCAAAAACTGGATGCACTTCGTGTACAAAGCGGACAATCTCTTTCAAAGTATCAGGATTTCACACGGAAACTCGTCTGTTACAAAGGGATTTCATTCTTTTAAACTTATTTGAACTCCTGAGATTTTGTGCGTTCAAAATGCACCATTCAAAGCAACATCATCATTTTCAATCCTTTCTGACTTCATTTGTTATTCTTCATGCATTTACTAATTATTTTGAGCTATAAGACCCTAAAATTGAAAAGCATTTCAAATGAACTTTGAAAAGGTTGAAAGTTGGCATGGTATCATCATTTCATCTACATAGCATGTGCAAGAAAGTTCAGAGGGTTACGGCAAAAACTAGATGCACTTCGTGTACAAAACGGACAATCTCTTTCAAAGTATCAGGATTTCACACGGAAACTCGTCTGTTACAAAGGGATTTCATTTTTTAAAACTTATTTGAACTCCTGAAATTTTGTGCGTTCAAAATGCACCATTCAAAGCCACATCATCATTTTCAATCCTTTCTGACTTCATTTGTTATTTTTCATGCATTTACTAATTATTTTGAGCTATAAGACCCTAAA
>NW_025232411.1:4732-9771 GCF_018294505.1 Triticum aestivum | reverse complement strand
GCTGCTGGTTTGTATGACTGTATGACTTGTATGTTGGGTCGTGAGACCCGTACCTTTGTGTATGTTATGTATGGCTCCCTGAGCCTTAAATAAAGTACTTATGTCGTAGAGTCATGTTGTGATGCTTCGTTGTATTTGCACATATCAAGCATATTGTGTGTATGATTGAAATGCTTGGTATGTGTGGGATCTGACTATCTAGTTGTTTATCTTTAGTAGCCTCTCTTACCGGGAAATGTCTCCTAGTGTTACCGCTGAGCCATGGTAGCTTGCTACTGCTCTGGAACACTTAGGCTGGCCGGCATGTGTCCTTCTTCGTTCCTGTGTCTGTCCCTTCGGGGAAATGTCACGCTTTGAGTACCGGAGTCCTGTTAGCCCGCTACAGCCCGCTTTACCGGAGTCCTGCTGGCCTAGTGCTACAGCCCGGACCCATTTGCTGATGACCGACACGTTCGGAGCTGGGTCATGGATGCCTGTCCCTGTAAGTCTGTGCCATTTTGGGTTTACGACTAGTCATGTCAGCCCGGGCTCTTTATCATATGGATGCTAGCGACACTATCATATACGTGAGCCAAAAGGCGCAAACGGTCCCGGGCAAAGGTAAGGCGACACCCGTGGGAATACCGTGTGTGAGGCCGCAAAGTGATATGAGGTGTTACCGGCTAGATCGATGTGACATCGAGTCGGGGTCCTGACAGCGTTGGCATCAGAGCCGGACTGCCTGTAGGTTCTCCAAGCCAAACTGGTCGATGTTGAGTCTAGAAATTCTTTAGTTATATGTAGGGGAATTGTTTGTGGGTTGGAACGTAAGGCTCATTTTACTCCTTTATCTTATGACATTCTGATCTGAGTCAGTCCATTCTTCCACCGGGGGTTAAGGAATTAGGATCTGTTCTCTCTATCAGGATCACGAGTTACTAATCAGTAGTACCTTATAAGTTGATGGATTCAAGCCTAGTTCAGTTCTACTACCACCTTATGTTGTTAGAATGGTTTCAGAACTTTGATATGATGATGTTGAGTGTGTACGAAATCCTTTGTCAAATGTCTCAAAATCCTTTTTGAGCATTTACAGCTGTTATGCTGCCGAAATTTTGCTAGAAGTTCTAATGCCTTTGCATTATGATTGTGCTTTCAGATGGCCACTCGCGACCTCAATCAAGTGGTTCGCCTGACTCGATGCCTAGATGTACCCGGCCATACTGCCAAGTTGGTCAGAGTAATGACTGAGGCTGGATACCGCTGGTATCCCGAGTACACGGTCGAAGAGCAATTCCGAGATTTTAATCAAAGCCAGTATCTCTGCACTGTCAGGATATTTCCATGTTATCCTGGATCCACCGAGCCTCTTCACTGCTCCTATGGACTCGGGGTTACTATTGAGATGGCTGTGCAGGACGCCGCCTACTCTATGATGACCATTATGCGAGTCAGATCTGGGTTATTTCGGGACTCTGATTTCCGGTATATGCCAGGATCACTTCCGGGAGCACAAGGGTATCTCCAGGCTATTTATGCTGACCCCACTCAGGAGGATTCACGGACTCGCACCACTGCTGAGATGCTCGAGGATAAGGACCGTGAAAATCAGGCCTTGAGGTTAGAGCTCTTCAATACCCGTGCTGACCACTGGGCCACTTTGACTCGGTTCGCACCGGCGGTGCAAGCTGGATTTTCAGATATGCGCGATCTCTATCCTGTGAGATCTGCTCTGCCAGACATGATGGGTTGGCGTGATGTAGGAGGCATCACCCCACCTCGCGGTCCCCGCAGGCCATCGTTTGTTGGTCCAAGGCCTCATCCTAGCCCCTATGGTCCACAAGCTCCGCGAGACCGTCTGTTTCCGGATGATCATGTTGAGCTCCCAGGCTATGGAGGTGACTTCCACGAGGACTACTACGGATCGGTCTGAGTTAGTGGTAGTATCACTAGTTCGCACTAGCTGTGTCTTCTATCGTCCCGCGTGACTCGTGGGATATGACCTAGTTTGTACTCTTCCGGAGGTGTAGAAAAATAATGTATAGGAGCTTGGAATGCCTCCGATGAGATGTAATCCTCTTTTCACCGTAATAGTACTTTGTTTGGTCTTGTACTAAACCCTGTATGGTGTGTATGACGATGGAATAAAGAAGCAGTTTCTGTATCTACCATGTCATACGGATGATCATCTTGCATTTCGAGTTATTCCTTACATTTTATATCCTATGTCGGATTTTTATCATCCTGACTAAATCATTGTCTTGTTTACCTAGGATGGTCAACACGCGCACTAACCCTGCTCCTCAAGAGCAGGCCGAAGGCAGTGAAGTCAGGGATGCAAATCTGCCTCATCCTCCTTCACTAGCCGAGGTTATGATGGAAGCTGAGAGAAACAAGCGGGAGACCAACCGTTTGTTGGAGCGTATTGAACAGAACACAGCACACCATCAGAGGACTAACGTGGTGTCACTCAGTGATTTTATCAAATTACATCCACCCACGTTCCACCACTCCGTCGAGCCTCTCGACGCTGATGACTGGCTTCGCAGTATCGCTCACAAACTGCGTTCCGCGCTGGTAGCGGAGGCTGACAAGGTCACCTTTGCTGCATATCATCTTGAAGGCCCCGCCAGTCTATGGTGGGAGAATTATGGAGCTATGCGCCCAGCGGGCCATGTCATTACTTGGGCTGAATTCAGCGAGGCTTTCCGTGAACATCACATTCCGGAGGGTCTCATGGACCGTAAACGTGAGGAATTCTGCAATTTCACCCAAGGCCGACTTTCTGTGGATGTTTATAGCAGGGAGTTTGGTAATCTCGCACGATATGCAACCGAGGAAGTTTCTACTGACGCCAAGAAGCAAGCAAGGTTCCGTAAGGGCCTTAGTCCTGAGCTTCGCCGCGACCTCCGTCTGCATGAGTGCACATCTTTTCAGAAACTTGTCAACAAAGCCATCAGTGCTGAAACTGGTCAGACTGACTATGACGCAACACGCAAGCATGGCCGTGATATGGGTTCCTCATCCGGTGCTGGTCCTCAGAAGCGCCGCGTGTGGGTGCCCAACACCGCCCTGCCACCCAGGTTCACACCAAGGCCATCTTTCCAGGCGCCTCGCCCCGTTCAACAGTCTGCACCGGCCAAGCCCTATGGGGGTCCAACTAACAATGCTCCTCCACGTACCAGTTCCGTGACTTGTTTCAAGTGTGGGGAATCTGGTCACTATATGCGTGAGTGTCCCCAGACCAACCCCAATCAATCTGCTAAAGCTGTTGGCCGTGGCAAGCCGACAGGAAAAATATTTCACGCCAGACCGGTCACCGCTTCACGTGGCCATGTCAACTGTATCTCTGCCGAAGAAGCTCAAGAGGATCCCAACGTCGTTCTCGGTACGCTTCTTGTTAATTGCCACCCGGCATCTGTTCTTTTCGATACAGGAGCCTCTCATTCTTTTATATCCGAAAATTATGCTCGTTTGCATAACGTTGCATTCTGTGACATGCCATCCACTATGGAAATTTCTACTCCTGGTTCTAGATGGCAGACCTCTAGGGTAAGTTATGGAAATGAAATCCAAGTCGACAGACTTGTTTTTCTTGCATCTTTGATAGCCCTTAAATCTTCAGATATTAATATCATTCTGGGTATGGACTGGATGTCAGCTCATCAAGCCAAAATTGATTGCTTCTCTAGGACTGTTCAACTCACCCATCCTTCGGGGAAGATAGTCAATGTCTTGACCCGAATAGCCAAGCGACAATTATATTCTCTTAACGCCAGCCCTTTGCCAGACCTTGAGGACATTCCGGTAGTCCGTGACTTCCCGGATGTCTTTCCAGAGGAATTGCCAGGTGTTCCACCTGACAGGGATGTTGAGTTCGTAATAGACCTCATTCCAGGAACCGTTCCGATTGCTAGAAGACCTTATAAGATGGCACCACTAGAACTAGCCGAGCTTAAGAAACAACTCGATGAGTCCTTGAAAAAGGGTTTCATCCACCCTAGTTCATCTCCGTGGGCTTGCCCCGTCCTATTCGTCAAGAAGAAGGATGGTACGGACCGGATGGTTGTAGATTACCGACCTGTCAATTTGGTCACAATCAAGAACAAATATCCGCTTCCCAGGATCAACGACCTGTATGATCAGCTCGCTGGATCCTCAGTCTTCTCCAAGATGGATTTGAGGTTGGGCTACCATCAAATCAAAATCAGAAACGGGGACATTCCTAAAACGGCCTTCGTTACTCGTTATGGCCAATACGAGTACACCGCCATGTCCTTCGGCTTAACCAACGCTCCAGCCACCTTTTCTCGGTTAATGAACTCAATCTTCATGGAGTATTTGGATAAATTCGTCGTTGTTTACCTCGATGATATACTCATCTACTCCAAGAACGAGGAAGAACATGCCGAACATCTAAGGCTAGTGTTGAAGAAACTTCGAGAGCATCGCCTTTATGCCAAATTTTCTAAATGTGAATTCTGGTTGTCAGAAGTGACCTATCTGGGTCATGTAATTTCTGGTAAAGGTATTGCTGTTAACCCTGAGCGAGTTCAAGCCGTCCTTAATTGGACTCCACCTGAATCGATCAAGCAAGTTCGGAGTTTTCTAGGCTTAGCGAGCTATTGTCGTCGCTTTGTCGAGAACTTCTCCAAAGTTGCTAAACCTCTAACCGAACTCCTCAAGAAAGATAAAAAGTTCGAATGGACTCCACAATGTGAGCACAGCTTTCAGGAACTGAAAAGACGCCTGACCTCTGCTCCCGTACTGGTACCGCCAGACTTTTCCAAGGACTTTGTTATCTACTGCGACGCCTCGCGACAAGGACTAGGTTGCATTCTTATGCAAGATCGACACGTAATTGCTTACGCTTCACGGCAATTGCACCCACATGAGGAGAATTATCCTACTCATGATCTAGAGCTTGCAGCCGTAGTCTATGCACTTAAGACCTGGCGACATTACCTCCTCGGTAATCGTTGCGAAATATTCACTGATCACCAAAGTCTGAAGTACATTTTCACCCAACCGGATTTGAATCTCAGGCAGAGACGTTGGGT
>NW_025232411.1:0-2434 GCF_018294505.1 Triticum aestivum | reverse complement strand
CCGGCTCTTCCCTCCTCTCCCTCGCTCTCTCTCTCACACGGCCGAACACCACCGTCGCCACCGTTCGCCACAGCAGCCGTCTCCGGCCACCCCTCGCTCCCCCGACTAGCTCAGAAGCTCCGCCACGACCCCCTCTTCCTCCCCACCGCTCCACGGGTCCCCGGAAGCCCTGCATCACCGCCACGTCGCCGTTCCCCTCTTCGGGCTCCGACAATCGTCGCCGTCGAATTCGTCGTCTCCAGCGCGTCCCCGAGCCCGCTAACCATCCTTGCAGCTCCGCGGTGAGCCCCCGGATCGTTTCCCCCTTCTCCCCTGGTCTCTTCCGACCTCTAGGCCATAGCCCCACCTTGGCCGAGAGCTCCACGCCGCCGGCGATGTCGCCGTCGTGGCCACGGTCACCGTAGCACCCAACCGAGCACACTATCGTGCTCCACACCTCACTAGGAGCACGCAGCACGCACTAACGCCTCCCCAAACCCCCTGCAACACCGATCCTGACCGCACCCGAACTCCGGCGGCCGCAGCCGAGCTCGCCGCCATCGACTCCGGCCACCCCAGGCCCAGCCACGGCCACCGTTCGACGCGCGGGAGCAAGGGCTCTCCAACGAGCCCAAGCACGGCCTCGCCCGTGCCCTGTAGCGCGATCCCGCGTCGCGCCGCCATCTCGGGCCTCGCCGGCGTCACGTCGCCGGTGGGTTTGACCCACTTTGACCACGGCAGGAACCCCCCTGAGTCCCTGACAGGTGGGCCCAGCCCTGTAGCTAATTAGGATTAGTGCTAACCACTAATGGTTAACCCCCTGACACTGACAGTGGGCCCCCAGCGCCACTAACCCCTAATTAGGATTAAACTAACCCTGTTTAACCCCCCTGTCACTGATGTGTGGACCCCACACATCAGGTTTGACCCCAGCCAGCCGTAGTTGACCACTGACGTCATGCTGACGTCATGCTGGCGCAATAATTATAATTTCTGGATTTAATCTAACTCAGGAAATTCCAGAATATTATTTAAACTTCAAAAATTCATAACTTTTATTCTGTAACTCCAAATTGGACAAATTATATATGAAAAATGATCAGAAAAATCCAATCTATCCATCTGTACTATTTTCATGCATGATCAAACAAGTTAAATTGATGTTTTAAGCAGAACAAGGAAAAGCACTTAAAGAGGCCATGTTTGAGTTTGAAATTTGAATCTTTGATTCAAATTTGTTCAAACCCTTCTGGTTTTAGTTGCATTAGTCCAACACACTCATATTGCCATGTTTCATGCATGCATCATATTGTCGCATATTGTTTGGTGATGTTTGTGCATCGCTGTCCTTTACGACAGGTTCTGCCTCCGAGGAGTACCGTGATTACCCTAACGAAGAACCCTATCAGTGCATCGAACCATCAGGCAAGCAACCAACCATTTGATCATATCGATACAATCCCTTGTTCTCGCTCCTGCTCTCTTTTACTGCATTAAGACAACACATTTCAAACTGCTGTGTGCTACGGTAGTTGAACCCATTTCCTCTGCATGACCTGTCATTGCCACAGTAACTAGATGAAACCCACTAGCATGTGTAGGAGTTGATTGAGCCATATGTATGTGTTGTTCCTACCCTGCTATGCCTGCTATGCTTAGAGTCGTGTCAGGTCTGGTTCATCTGGGTGATGGCTAGAGTGAAATGATTATGTCGGTAATGAGAGTGGTGTGATGAACACGATTTGGTAAAGGTATCGATGAGAGGCCATGTAGGAGTACATGGTGGGTTGTTTCATTGAAGCCGACCTTAAGCACTGAGATCTGTATGTGTGATTTAAGATACAACTACTACCATGCATTGGGCCCTGAAATATGACCCCGCTCGACTTCTTATTCACCCTAGCTCTCTGTCCAGGAGTTGCAAGTAGTTTTTGGTGTTTGTAGCCTACTGGAGGCCGTGGACAGCGCTGACCGTAGGGGTGGGCTGTGATGCGGTAGGTACGTGGCCGGGTGTACCGAATACCCGTTAGGTATCTCGGAACCCTGTTCACATCGTTCGGGGCCGTATGGGAAACCTCGGCCGGACTCCCTGCGGATGGAACCTGAATAGGCGATAAACCTGGACTAGAGGCTTAAGTGTTTAGGTAGGTCGTGGTCTACACCCACGTCGGCTTTCGCTTGAAGTCTGCCGAGCACATGTCGTGTGCAGACGCTAAGTGGTGGAAACATGTATGAAGAAGTACACCCCTGCAGGGTTAACATGATCTATTCGAATAGCCGCGTCTGCGGTAAAGGACTACTTGGTTGCCTATACAGTTCATAGACAAGTAAATGGAAACTACTAAAAGCCTCAAGATAAGTGTGAGTGCCGAGGATGGCTCTTCCGTAGGAAGACGGAGGTGGATCCTCGGTAGTGTATTGAAGTGGTGAGTAGTGGACTCGTGTGCGCAAAACC
>NW_025232410.1:0-9771 GCF_018294505.1 Triticum aestivum | reverse complement strand
AAAAAAAAAAAACTAGTCCGTGTTCGGGATGTCAAAAAAAGAAGGTAGTCCGTGTGGTTTTGTAATTGATCGGGTCCTAATCTGTTTCCGTTACGTGTTCGTGCGACCGTGCGTGTATATATACCTGCACTATGGCGTGAGATTGTACCGTGAATCTGATTTTTGGTTGATGATAAAACTAAAGAAGTAGACGGCCAAAGTTTGTCGCGGGCATCTACTATTCGAGTTTTGTCGGGCATGGCTTTCGCTGGCGCATCTCTCGTCGCCAACGGCATGCTGTGCGCCTCCACCAAGTCGGCCGTCGACTCCGGCGCCGACAGCGGGTATCACTTGCTAGTTGTCGAAGGCTACTCGCGCACTAAAGAGACAACTCCCAACGGCAAGTGGATCGGGTCTCGTCCTTTCATTGTTGGAGGCCGTCGCTGGACCATCGACTACAGCCCTAATGGCGATAACTCGGAAGATGAAGAATTTATATCGGTTTTGCTTGTCCTTGACGAGGACATCAAGCAGAGCGTGAAGGTTCAGTATGTCTTAAGTTTCATCGACCAGCCTGAGTTGCGGGTGCCAAAGCACATACGCCAAAGTGAACCAGTTTGCTTCTACAAACAATGTGATGTTCATGGCCAGTTTAGATTCATGAAAAGGGAGGTTTTTGAAAGATCAAAACATCTCAAGAACGACGGCTTCGTCCTCCGGTGCGACCTTGTTGTCCTGATGTCGGATGGGGATACCGAGGAGCAGGGCGCCGGCACCAACGCTCTTCCGTTCAATGAACTGTCACCACCGTCCGACTTGCAGAGCCATTTTGGCGATCTCCTCCTGAGCAAGGAGGGTGCTGACATTACGTTTGAGGTTGGCGGCGACAAGTTTGCTGCACACCGGTGCGTGCTTGCAGCCCGATCCGCCGTCTTCAAGGCACAGCTCTCTGGTGCCAAGGATAAATCGAGTGTCGTCAAGATAAGCGACATCAAAGCCGACGTCTTCGCGGGCTTGCTTACTTTCATCTACACTGATGCAGTGCCCGAATTTGTTGACATGGAAGCAGACGATGACGATGATGAAGTTATATATGCAACTCGGCTGCTGCAGTTCCTCGAAGCTGCGGAAAGATATGATCTCCAGAGGCTCAAATCGATCTGTGAAGAGAAGTTGGCCGGTTTCATATGCGCAAAAACTGTGGCAGACATCATTGTCGTGGCTGAGCAGAGACAGTGCTGTGGGTTGAAGAAGGCCTGCTTGGAGTTCATCAAAGCCGACCCAAGTTTACACGCAGCTTTCGCGGCTGGTGGCCTGGGGCAGATAACCGGGACCCGTAGTCCCTCCCTTCTCAAGCGGCTGCTCTCCAAGTTCGGTTTGCTGAAACTCTAAAACGATTCTTTGTAATTTGTATATATATTTCTCTTCTAATTAGGTTAATATTCACTGATGTAAAAGATGGCCATGCATAGTATTGTGTTGATCAACCAATAGCTACTACTAGTCTACTAGCACTACTGTTCTAAATTTGTCTGAATATTGGAATGCAACAAGCTAATATATTTTCTATGTGCTTATCTTGCTTTCATTTGATCACGCATGGCTTCGGGTTGACATGTGGAGCTATAAATTTTTGTGTTGGGTGCATCCATGAATAACCTGCTTCCGACCCGTCCATATTTGCTAGCACATATGCTCACTTCTCCGATCTGAGGATGCATGATGAATTGATGATACGAAAATCCTAGACAAATCTCGTGGACAACCAAAGCACCAACACACATTTCATTCCAGATATGATTGTCGACATCATATGTACATACACTGTTTTTGGTTTTGGATTGTTTTCATGAAAATAGTCATGACTAAACTCAATTAGCTTCATCCTAGCAGTACATGACCATGCAATCCATGTACACTGTACATGGCACAAATGCTCAATACACGTAATATCCGCAGACGGTCAGGTGGCTAATACGGAGGAATCAATATACAGCTCGCATGCTGGTTTACATGAGTATATAATGTCTATTAATTTTACAGAGGGCATCATCAGTAATTCAGGATTGACGACAAAAACATATTCTTCTATAGCTACAGCCTAGCTCGCTGGCACTTATTTCCTGCCTTAAACTACTTGTGAGACACTACGTGCGCCTTTAGGACATCTCCAACGCTGACCCGCAAATTTCACCCGCATCCGTCAGCGGACAGGGGAACCAACCCGTGGACACATTTGCCCGAGACGGCCGTTTAACGCTGCCCGCATACATTTCAACAACTATTTGAACTAAACGGATGAAATTCATGAAAACACGGTGGATTCCATTCAAGTTCGGTCATAATTAACATGAAAAGGTCAATATTTCAACCGTTTAACTAAAAAACTAGAAAAAAAAAACTCTAAAACCCATAATGGACGACCACCTTGTAGGCGTGGCCGCCCTGCCCTGTTGCACTGGCGTCCATGCCATCGTCATCATCGTCATCCCTCCAGCGGTGGAACGACGTTGGAGGACTGCAGCAGCCTTGTCCGGTGGATGCCTGCCGCTCGCGGAGGAGCCGCCCTGACTCCTATTGCACGGTGTGGAGGGCCGCCCTGGCAACTGCTGACGTCGCCGGTGGAGCCTTGGCTGTGGCCTTGCCGCGGCTGGCGTTGGCGGGGCAGTCGCCAAGCGACCCTCCTCGCCTATCATGGCTAGCTCGCCGTCAAAGCGGCGGTGGCACATGGCGGCCGTCTCTGTGGTGGTGACAGAGCGGTCGAGGGCTCACTGGGCGGAGAGGTTGAGGTCGTTGAGGACCCAATCCGTCGTCATGTCTGTTTTGGCAAATACGGATCTGCGGCGGGCATTGCGACGGGCGTACCGCGCCAGCTACCTCGCCATGTGCTCCTCGTAGGAGACGACGACCCTGGAGCCCCATGGACCACCGCTGCTACCACCTTGGAGGTAGTGGAGGATGCGGCTCCACGTCTTCTTGGTTGCGGGAGGTGCGGCAGGGACGGCGGGGTGGCAAGGCAGGCCCGTCGTGACGGTGTACCGGCTATGCTAGGGGGCGGGGCGTCATATCGTCCTTGACCCGGCGTCCGCCGATCTGGTTGCCTCGGTTGGGCGGGGGCGACGTGGGCTTGTCCTTGACATCTGGATGACATGGTTGCGCTAGGGCAGGGTGACACCAACTCGTCCTTGACCCGCCGGTGCGGGGACACCGGCCCACGCTTCATGTGGTGTGGTGGTGGGAACGGCGGCTCCTCCTTGACGCTCGCCTACGATGGCGGCGACAGGCCCATTTGACGGAGTTAAATACTGATGTGATGCATTTGAATTGTTTATGTTTGTTTTGATATGTGATGACGTTTCAATTGTTTGAGAAAACACTTGGATCAATTGGCAATTTTATCGGAGAACTAAGTCTAGGGAATATGCTAGAATTATTATTATTTTAAATATAGGATTTTGGGGGATAACGAATATGTCTTGGAATTACAGGATATGAGTCTGCTATAGCTGCTCTAAGCAATGGTGATGAGTCTCTTGTGATATAGCTTCCTGAAGTTAGAACAAGAGTTATCCAGGCAGGCGTTTTGGCTCCCGAGAGCATTTGCTCCTGGGTGAACAGTAACTCGAATTTTTTTTATTACAAAACTCAGAAAAATCTGATTTTTTTAACACACCAGGGTTAGAGGGACAGTGGTATCCCCAACCCATCAGGGTTCAAGTCCTGGTACTCGCATTATTGCTGGATTTATTTCAGGATTTTCGGCGATGCGCTTTCAGTGGGAGGAGACGTTTCCGTCGACGACGAGGCACCTACAGTGACTTCGTAAATCTCAAGATGATATGCCGGCTCAATCTCTCAGAGGTGCTCATAGGGGTAGGGTGTGCGTGTGTGCGTTCATAGGGGTGAGTGTATGTGCGTATGTATGAGCGCTTGCGTCTATACCGTGTTCAAAAATCTAATTATTTTTGGGATGTTTGTGTTAGTGTCGTAAGCATGCTTGACAAATTTCATGTGAAACAGAGCAGTAGTTTTTCGTCGGCGAAAAAAACAAAAAATTGGGTGACATTTTGGGGTGACATTTGATGTTCAATTTTGCACAAGCCAAAATATTAACTTTTTTCCCTAAAACTTGCATGTGGCATTTGGAAGTGACTATGAATACATAAAAAAAAATTGTGTTTTTTTACATTTCCGAAGTTATTTTTGCACGCATGAGCAGTCTTCCCAGGAGCCGAAATGGATTTCCGAGTTAGCCGCATCTAACAGTGGCTAACTAATGATGATGAGAGTCAAAAGTAGTGCGAAGAAACGAATGAAACAAAGAACAAATATTCATGGGATGATAATATTCAGCCTCCCTTTGTTTTTGAAATGTACCTAGCCTTTCCTTTTATCCCCTTCAAACTACAATTATAAATCCCTCATTTAAATATATCCTTAATTTATTAAACTTCAAGTGTATATAAGCTTACAATTAAATCCAACAAATATAAGATAATAGTGGTAATTTTCCATAGTTTTTTGAAGGTTATATACAAATGTACAGAACATTTTCACAAATATAAATTTCTCCTTTAAATTGATCCCTTCATTTATATAACTTTGAATGGAAAATATAATAATTATAGTTGTGTCCATCCTTTTTTTTAATTTGACAAATGACGTGCTTATAAACAGTAATGAGTGTTACATCCATAATTAATTGGACCATGATAGCCAGTGAACATTCCCTGAGAGCATGGCATTTGTGAACGTTTTTATGGCAGCTTCTTCTAACACACATGACAATTTCTTTGAAACACATGACAAAGTTTGCAAACAAAGGGATTTTGATGTGAAATTTGCCGTGTTCGCGTGAAGGAATTGCCATGTTCCCGTAAAACATAAAATGCCATGAAAAGCGTTCGCGAATGCCGCCCCCAGCGAACGTTCGCTGAATAGCTTTACCGAAATTAAGTGAAACATAGCACAACCAGGCATCCGGCCGCCCCAAACCCTCCTCGAAATAGGCTTTCGCCCCGCTTTATAAATAAAGCAACGGTTCACACGATCCAAGTTTGAACAGCAACCAACAGGAAATGGCTGGGGCCACAGCACAAATAAGCCCAAGAAAGCATAAGAGAAATATAAAGAAAAAGCCACCTAGTGGCTACCGCCGAGCGGCCCTACGAGGACGACAGCCGACGCGCCGAGGCCAAAAGCGCATCCATCATCAAGCCAAGACGATCACGATCACGCTGCCTCGAGAGCGGGTGCTAGTGCTGCAAGAAAGCAATGAATTTGAAGGAGTCAGAAGCCTTCTTCGGGAAAACCTTCTCAATCACCATCTTATTCCTAGTCGTCCAAAGAGTCCACGACATTGCCGCAAGCCGCCCCAAACCCTAACGGTCCCGTCCAAGGAGACGGGTAAGACCGCGATGGCGACTGGGCGAGGGTGAGCACGCCCATCTGCCTTGATCGCGCAGCTGGAAACCAGTGCTCCAGATCCGCGTCGATCCGTGTTCATCTTTCACGCCTAAGACGTCCGCCGCCGCCGGAGGAACTAGTTTGACTGCCCTACACTACTCGAAGAGAAGAGGACCAGAGATGAGACTGGGTCAAGCTGCGGTGGCACTACTGGACACTCCCACAGGTTTCGCTTTATTCAGTGTTAATGGTAGGATATGTTCCGGGCCGCAGAAGCTCTGGACGTGGTTTATCATGGATAACGTTGCCACGGAAATTATCTTATTCCTCGAGTACATCAAGGTTGATGACAAGTCTGCTGTGATGGGCGTCGATGGTCCTGGGGAGAGGCTCGCTTATTCAATCAGGAGGCACTGCAAACACATACCACAGCTGGTTGTCGAGGATGAAAATCTCAGGGCTGCTATCATCAAGTCCAATCTGGGAGTCGATTGCTACGACGACAAGGACGTTATCCACGAACTGATGTGGGGGTTGAGGAATATGATGCCGTATTTTGTGCGTAAAGAAACACACAACAGCACTCGTGAGTACCTTCTCCCGTTATGCCAAGGGTTTAAAGATTGCGTGAATAGATTTGGAATCAGTATTTCTGCAGAAGCAATTGATAAAAACTTCATAGCGTATGTTGGTTCATTGGATCGATGCGATGCAATATTAAAGCATGCAGCCAAGACGGTGCGTGAGACATGTGACAAGCTGGTTCCGGATATCGGTCGAATTATCGAGGATGACAAGCTCTATGCAGAAGTTATGGCGAAGATTCTGACCCCTATCGCGGTGATAGAATGGCATCCCTCCATCAAGCGGTTGCCCGTTGATGTGGTGCAGAAGATAGAGGCTGCAGATACTGCAGCAGATGATGCACGAGAACAAGTTGATTATGACATGTTTTGTCTAATAAATGAATGCCTTCGTATCCTTAAGCTTTACCCTGGATGGATAAAGGAGTTGCTTCAGAAAATCAAGCGTTTGGTTGATAAGTCTTCTGGACGCCAAAAGAGGAGCCGCACAGTGGTAGCTGGACAGGCAAGCGACGACTGCTCTTGTGCTAATGGTGTGTGTGCTAAGAAACTGAGGGCCGTTAAGGGGAAGCTTGGTGTTGAAACCCTTGGTGATCTCCTCCTGAGCAAGGAGAGTGCTGATATTACCTTTGAGGTTGGTGGCGACAAGTTCTCTGCGCACCAGTCCGTGCTTGCAGCCCGATCGACGGTCTTCAAGGCACAGCTCATTGGCGCCATCAATGACGACACTACGGCATCAAGTGTCGTCAAGATAGATGACATGAAAGCAAACGTCTTCAGGGCCTTGCTTACTTTCATCTACACTGAAGAAATTCCCAAATTTGAGATTGCGGACAAGACAGATGATACAAAAGAGGATGAAACGGAACAAGACTGGCTGCTGCAGCTCCTTGAAGCCGCGGAACGATATGATCTCCAATGGTTGAAGTCAATCTGTGAAGAGAAGTTGGGCAATACGATCCGCGAAGACACGGTGGCAGACATTATTGTCGTGGCTGAGCGGAGACGCTGCCCCTGGTTGAAGGCGGCTTGCTTGGACTTCATCGAAACTCACACAAGTTTGCACACAGTTTTCACGGCTGGTGGATTGGAGAAAATAATCAGGACCTGCAGCCCCTCTGTTCTCAAGGAGCTTATCTCCAAGTTCCAAACCTATATAAGAGGGTGACAATATTGTATCCACCGTCGTCTGATAGCTACTATGAAAGCCATCAGTCGTAGTGGTTATGTGATACTCAATGTGGTGTATTATTTACATCACTCTATGAAAGCCAACTACAAAGCGAGACACTCAGCTCATTCTAAGTCGGCAATCAGTGTCATGTGTTCACGGGCTGTTGTGGCCACTCCACTATGTTCCTTATGTTGTGTCAGGACTCAGGACGATTGCCGTTACTTACACTTCTTTCAGAGTGCATTAAAAAAATACACCTCTTTCAGAGTATACATTCATCTTCTTCGGATGTATTTGGTGTCAGATTTATACGTGCCGCTCTTCATATTCATATGCCCATGCCTATGTTAAGTTGTTAATTAACCCATAGCAAAAAAAAAGTTGTTAATTAACCCAACTATTGTTTTATTTTAATTCTCAATTTAGGCTTGGTCTGTTTCTCTTTCTTGGAAGTCAAGTCAGCTCATGCTGATCATGGCATCATGGCCTGATTAGGTGCACGTGTAGGAGTCTGTATCCAGGTCTTTGTAAGATATAAGGGGTACACCAAGGTGTACGATATAATATACAAGACATATACAGAAGCTATATGTAAATACGGTCTAATACCCTTCCTCAATCTTAACTATGCCCTGAAGTACAAAGTATGTTAAGATTGCGCCTGCAGCCTACAAACTGAGGTTGTGGAAGAGGCTTCGTGAAGATGTCAGCAAGTTGATCTTTGGAGGAGATGAACTTGATGTGGAGTAGCTTCTGTGCAACACGTTCCCGTACAAAGTGATAGTCAACTTCAATGTGTTTTGTCCGAGCATGAAACACTGGATTAGATGAGAGATATGTAGCTCCAATGTTGTCACATCAAAGAACAGGCGGCTGAGTTTGAGAAACTCCCAACTCTCTCAATAAGGATTGTACCCATATGATCTCAGCTGTAGCATTTGCAACTACTTTGTATTCAGCTTCAGTGCTACTCCTGGACACTGTAGCTTGTTTGCGAGCAGCCCAGGCGATCAAGTTAGGACCAAAGAAGATAGCATGTCCCCCCGTGGATCGCCTGTCATCTGGATTACCAGCCCAGTTTGCATCAGAAAAAGCAGAAAGCATAGGAGACGGTGCTGGCTGAAGAAGTAGACCACATGAGGCAGTAAAGCAAACATAGCGAAGAATGCGCTTCACCGCTGTCCAATGAGAAGTCCGAGGAGCATGAAGAAATTGGCAGACACGATTGACTGCATATGAGATATATGGCCGAGTGATAGTTAAGTACTGCAGGCCACCAACAACGCTTCGATACTCAGTGGCATCATCAGAGGTGAGAGGATCTCCATCAAAAGCAGACAGACGGTCAGTAGCAGACATAGGAGTCATAGCATGTTTGCATTTCAGCATACCTGCCCGTCGCAACAGGTCCATCGAATACTTATGCTGCGTGAGTGTCAAGCCAACAGAAGAATGTGAAACTTCGAGGCCAAGGAAGTAATGCAACGTTCCTAAATCCTTCACCGCAAAGTCACCACTCAAGGAAGATAGCAGGATCAGCAGCAGCATCCGAAGAGCTAATGAGGATAATGTCATCAACGTATACCATAAGATACATCGTCGCCTAAGGCCGATGCAGAAGGAAGAGCGAGGTGTCAGCAGTAGAGGGAACAAAACCAAGTGACCGAAGAACAGAGCCCAATCTGGCATGCCAAGCACGAGGAGCCTGCTTCAGCCCATAGAGCGCCTTGACCAGGCGACACAGATGATGAGGGCGAGCAGGATCAATGAACCCCGGGGGCTGACGCATGTAAACCTCCTCATCCAGAACACCATGAGGAAAAGCATTCTGAACATCCAGCTGACGAAGAAACCAGCCCCGAGTAACAGCCAAGGACAACAGAAGCCGTATAGTCGTTGTTTTGATCACCAGACTGAACGTATCCTCGTAGTCAAGACCATACCTTTGCTTGAACCCTTTCGCCACTAACCGTGCCTTATAGTGTTCAATAGAACCATCGGCATGCTTCTTAACTTTGAAGACCCACTTGGAATCAATAATATTGACACCAGAGACCGGGGGAACAAGCTGCCAAGTACTATTTGTCAACAATGCCTGATACTCTTGCTCCATAGCTTGGCGCCAATGAGGAATCCCGAGAGCAACCTGAAAGTGACGCGGCTCAGCCAAAGGATCTTCCTTAACATGAGCAACACATGCCGCAAGCCAGGCCACCGTCCCATCTTTGCGTTGCTTGGGACACACAATACCGGATCGACTGCGAGTATGTGGTCGAAGAGAAACAGCCGCAGGTGGTGCAGCAAGTGGCGACGGCACCGGCGATGAAGAAATATCCGGCGAAGCAGCCGGTGACGACGTAGTGGCGATAGGCGAGGACGAGGCCGACCCAGGCGAGGCAGATCCAAGCGATACAATCGACTGGGTGGGCGAACCAGTCGGCTCGAGGCCAACCAAGGCGCGACAGCCCGGCCCAGGCGAGGTCGCCGGCTCGGGAGAAGCAGGCCCAGGTGAGATCACCGGCTCAGGGGAGGCCGGCGCAAGGGAGACCAGCCCAGGCAAGGCCGACCCAGGCGAGACTGGCCCAGCCTCAGAAGAGGCCGGCACGGGTAGAGCCGGCGCTGAAGAGC
>NW_025232409.1:0-9772 GCF_018294505.1 Triticum aestivum | reverse complement strand
TTCAACCACCCCTCCACGGGCTACTATTCATCCACCCCTCCATCATCTACTGTTCATCTAGCCCTCCACGGGGTCGTCCTGTTCATCTAGCCCTCCACGGGGTCCTGTTCATCCAGCCCCAACCGGCTTGATCGAGCGGGGTCCTGTTCATCCAGAGGCAACACCACGGGGTCCTGTTCATCCACCCCCACCGGGAACTGTTCATCCAAACCCCCTTGCAACGCTCATTGTTCATCCAAATCCCCCCAGCAAACGCTCACTGTTCATCCAGAGGCAGCATCGATCGGCTTCAGTTAGCAACAGTAGCGAAGGAATCACTCGGGTTCAGTAACGTAGCTAGTGTAATCGCTCGGGTTTAGTTAGAGCCCAACGCCTCGCTCGAGTTGAGTTAGAACCCAACACCTCACACACACGCATGTACGTGTACAAGAGAAATGCGCATCGCTCGGCCCCTAACCACCCACCGTAACTGGGAACTCCCCGAAATTTTCCTCGCCCTCGCTTCTACCATGGTTTTTTCCGTCATGCACGGCCCAACGAATGTCATGCAGCTGCGTCTCCGGCCCACCCAGGATGAAAAGCCCATTTTCTGTCATGATTTTTTGTCATAGAAGTAGGAGCCCACCACATCTATGATGATACTGGGTTTTGTCACAATTGTCGTCATAGAAGTGTCATAAGTATGACATAAAAAAATTGTTCGGCCCAAAATGTCACAGATGTGTATTTTTTTGTAGTGACATCGCCAAGGGGCACCACCTTGACCTCAGCCTCGGTGGCCAGGCTGCAGCACCCGGCGTGTTGCAGCCATAGCTCGAGCGGTCCCCTCGGCGGCAGCTCGTCAGCGAAGAACCTCGGGAGCGGCTCAACAGGCAGAACGACAACAGCTCATCCACCGCCACCTGGGATTGCTTGGTGGCACAGGTTACCGTCCTGTGTGTGGGCGTACAGAGGAAGGGGGAAGCCGGGTGGAGGCCTTGATTGCCATGGCTTGGTCACCTCCTGCCTCGCACCGGCATCGCAGGGACGGCAGATCCGCTTCTTCAGCGGAAGTGGGTTAGGCCCCTCCTAAGGGGCCTTCCCCTTTTCTACCGCAGAAAACCTCCTGATTGGCGCCATGGATGCTACAACGAGGCGGAGAAGAAGAAGGAACGAGCGGCGAGAAGACGGAGGAAGAGCATCGACTCGTCAAGTCGAACAGTTGTCGAGGCAGCGCGGGGAAGTGGAGACACCCATGTTCCATCAATCGCCACTCGTCATTCTAGGCCGTAGGTGGTTAGGGCACGCGGCGCTCTGCACTTGCGCTTTGGCTTCGCCTAGAAGCCACGTCCGAGTGTGCCTTGGGACCGGGGGCTACTGTCGGTGTTCTGGATACGGGGGTACCCAGACTTGCCTCCATGCGGCCCACTGCATGACTCCATCGACGACCTGGTACGGCCCAGCTTCAGCATCAACAACTCAAGGCCCTCGCGAGGGGCCAAGCCTCGCGAGGCCAACGACACCAAGACCTCCTGGGGGATCGGCCTCCTCAGGATGGCTCCCGAGGAGCGGAGATTTCTATGCAAGGTGCACCTCACGAGGCTCAGCTGACATGTGCCATGACAGTCAAGGCTAGGCAGGTGCCAGGCGGGCACCAGCGGGCGTAGAGTACTAGTTTCCTCTTTGGTGCAAAGGAGGCAAGCAGCAGGCACAGAGTCCCGAGGAATCAGACAAAGGTTTCCATTCTGGTGCAACAAGACCAAGACTGCCAGGACGGCAGGACAGAGGTCATCGCCGATCCCACCGCAGCATCAAGGCTAAGGCTTTTGCAGGCGAAGACCACTTTAGTCAGGATAGGATGTACTTCTTGTCCCCCTTCAAATCTGGCCGTTGTGGGATCCCTTCCCGCCAACATTTGGGAAGAGGACCAAGGCCACTATAAATAGGACTTAGCCACCACCATCGTGGGGAGATCTGAAGGGAGCAAAGCGATTCCTCCTTCGCCAGCTATCTTGAGCTCAAGAACACCTCACCTCTTGAGGCTATTCATCCAGTGTACTAGTTCATCCTCAGCCCCCCGAGGCAATCCACCACAAAGCTGGATAGGGTATTACACCGCAAGGTGGCCCGAACCAGGATAAACTATTGTGTATCTTTGTCCCCTTGAGCTCGACGCGCTTGGCTGTGAGGATCGCGAGTAGGCAGGCTGGGTAGGTTGAGATCTCCGCACACACCCCAGAGTTCGGACCTCTCAAGGGTTTGCGGAACCTGAAATCGGACAGATAGCACACAAGGTGTTCCTCCGGTATACGGGAGTTGCATAATCTCATAGTCAGAGGAACATGTATAAGTCATGAAGAAAGCTATAGCAATAGAACTTATCGATCATTATGCTAAGCTAACGGATGGGTCTTGTCCATCACATCATTCTCTAATGATGTGTTCTCGTTCATCACATGACAACACATGTCTATGGTCAGGAAACATAACCATCTTTGATTAACGAGCTAGTCAAGTAGAGGCATACTAGGGACACTTTGTTTTGTCTATGTATTCACACGTGTACTAAGTTTACAGTTAATACAATTCTAGCATGAATAATAAACATTTATCATGATATAAGGAAATATAAATAACAACTTTATTATTGCCTCTAAGGCATATTTCCTTCAGCTTGACGCCTCATCCTTCCCGCAGCTTGAGTCGATGATGCACTTAGCGCCGTTGGATCTTGGAGCCTCCTCTGGATAGTATTCATCTGCTCCTGGAGTTGGCGAAATTCTTGTCGTAGGTCTTCATCATGTGGCGCCGGTGCTTCATGCTGAAAGGTGGAAAATATGTTTGTTGTTGGGGAGAGACCTTCCGCCGACCGCCGAGCTGTGGAGATATGGCGCCAATGCACCCCTTCGAGTGTCGCCAATGTTGAGGGAGAAAGTAGGGCCTGGTAGAACAAGCTCTTTGCATGAGCGCCGCTTCCAGAACTCCTTCATGATGACACGCCTCACCAGCTCTTGACCTTGCATGGCTCGTATGCCCAATCATCAGGGAACAAGTCGTACGGAGGGGTCAAGGTGCTTCGGTAAGTGAACACCTTGTCAGCTAGGTCCATGGCGTCGAGGGACCAATCCTCCTCCGGCACCATGCTCTGAGCGATGTAGGAACCTATCTGTTGGTGGAGTAATTGTACCTTGCAGTACTTCCTCCTGTAGTTGCATAGGGGATGAGGGCTATCCAACAAACGAGTGTTGGCCATGAGCCTATGCAAGTCATGTGACATAGCCTCGAAACCCTCGATAAGCTGAGTTGTTGGTGTCAGTGGCTCCGAGTGAGTAATCTCGGTAGGGGCGTGGAGGAGCCCTGCAATAGACCGCCTGTTGGCAGCTCTGGTGCGGAGACGTTGAGCTGCCTCCACATCTCCTTTCATATCTGCCCTTGTCGATTCCCTCAACAGGGCGCGCGCCTCGAGCATTAGCTCGCGATGCTCCTACTTCAACTTGGCAGCCTCTCATCTTAGCGCCTTCTTCGACTGCATAGTTTGAAACTATGCACGATCTTGGGCTTGATGGATGTAGACTGATACGTCGCCAACGTATCTATAATTTTTGATTGTTCCATGCTATTATATTACCCATTTTGGATGTTTATGGGCTTTACTTTACAGATTTATATCATTTTTGGGACTAACCTACTAACCGGAGGCCCAGCCCGTATTGTTGTTTTTTTTGCCTATTTCAGTGTTTCGAAGAAAAGGAATATCAAATGGAGTCCAAACAGAATGAAACCTTCGGGAGCGATCTTTTTGGAACAAACGTGATCCAAAGGACTTCAAGTGGAAGTCAAGAAACAACCGAGGCAGCCACGAGGGGGCTGGGCGCACCCCCCACCCTCGTGGGCCCCTCGGGAGTCCACCGACCTACTTCTTCCTCCTATATATACCCATGTACCCTGAAAACATCAAAAGCGACCACGAAAAACTATTTCCACCACCGTAACCTTCTGTATCCGCGAGATCCCATCTTGGAGCCTTCGCCGGCATTCCGTCGGAGGGGTAATCAATCACGAAGGGCCTCTACATCATCTCCAAGGCCTCTCCGATGAGTTGTGAGTAGTTTACCACAGACCTTCGGGTCCATAGTTACTAGCTAGATGGCTTTTTCTCTCTGTTTGAATATCAATACCATGTCCTCCTCGATCTTCTTGGAGATCTATTTGATGTAACTCTTTTTGCGTTGTGTTTGTCGAGATCCGATGAATTGTGGGTTTATGATCAAGTTTATCTATGAGAAATATTTGAATCTCCTTTGAATTCTTTTATGTGTGATTAAGTTATCTTTTCAAGTCTCTTCGAATTATCAGTTTGGTTTGGCCTACTAGATTGATCTCTCTTGCAATGGGAGAAGTGCTTAGCTTTGGGTTCAATCTTGCGATGTCCTTTCCCAGTGATAGCAGGGGCAGCAAGGCACGTATTGTATTGTTGTCATCGAGGATAAAAAGATGGGGTTTATATCATATTGCATGAGTTTATCCCTCTACATCATGTCATCTTTGTTAATGCGTTACTCTATTCTTTATGAACTTAATACTCTAGATGCATGCTGGATAGCGGTCGATGTGTGGAGTAATAGTAGTAGATGCAGGCAGGAGTCGGTCTACTTGTCATGGACGTGATGCCTATATACATGATCATGCCTAGATAATCTCATAATTATTCGCTTTTCTATCAATTGCTCGACAGTAATTTGTTCACCCACCATACGCTATCTTGAGAGAAGCCACTAGTGAAACCTATGGCCCCCGGGTCTATCTCTTATCATATAAGCTTTCAATCTACATTTATTTGCATCTTTACTTTTCCAATCTATATTATAAAATACCAAAAATATATTTATCTTATCATATTATCTCTATCAGATCTCACTTTCGCAAGTGGACTTGAAGGGATTGACAACCCCTTTATTGCGTTGGTTGCGAGTTCTTGTTTGTTTGTGCAGGTACGTGGGACTTTTGAGGAGCTTCCTACTGGATTGATACCTTGGTTCTTTAAAACTGAGGGAAATACTTATGCTACTATTGCTGCATCACCCTTTCATCTTCAAGGAAAACCAATGCAAGCTCAAGACGTAGCAAGAAGGATTTCTGGCGCCGTTGCCGGGGAGGTCTTTGCTCAAGTCAAGACACACCAATTACCCATCACAAACTCATCTCCCTCGCATTACATTATTTGCCATTTGACTCTCATTTTCCTCTCCCCCACTTCACCCTTGCCGTTTTATTCGCCCTTTTTCCGTTCGTCTTTTCGTTTACCTTAATGTCTTACTTGGTTCGTTTGCTTGTTTGGTTGGAAAATTTGTGTATTTATTACTAAACAAAGAAGCTAATATCTATGGATCCTCATCCGCTCGCTAATCTTTTTAAGAGATCCAATTATGATGAACCAATTGCTAGTGAGTTTTGTGCACTAGATTATCTTTATGAAGTTTTGCTTGAAATTCGTGAGTCTGAAAATTGTGATGAAGAACTTTATGAAGTGATTCAGGATAGATCTTTGAATAAAAAGCATGATTGCAATGATTTTACTATAAATTCTCTTGATGTCAATTGTGCTAATAATATGCAAAACCCTAAGCTTGGGGATGCTAGTTTTGCTATGTCTACTACTTGTTGCAATGATCATGATTGGGGTGATTCTTCTTTTGATCTTGAAAATTTATTTAACCCCCATGATGAATATGAGATTGATAATAGTGTTTGCAATAATATTGAAAGTGGGTTTGGAAGAGTGTCAACTTTAGATCCCACATATTTGGAGTATGTTCAATCTTATGATATTTTTGATAAAAGTGGGTTTGGAGAGGTCATGACTTTAGTTAATGTTAATCCCACTATGTTGGAAAAGTGTCAACTTTGCATGCATGTGGATCGTGTTGAGAATATGTTATGTGATAGCTACTATTGAATTTGCTTATGATCCTACATGTAATTATTGTGAGAGAGGGAAATATGGTTGTAGAAATTTTCATGATAATAAATTACCTCTCGTTATGTTGAGATTGCTATTGTTTCTTTCCGCTTCCTTGCACATGCTAGTTTTTGCTTGCAATGATAATTTGTTTGCCTATAAGATGCCTATGCATAGGAAGTATGTTAGACTTAAGTGTGTTGGTCACATGTTTTATGATTCTCTCTTTATGCTTCAATTCTTGTCTTTCAAGTGAGCATCATTGAAATTATCAATGCCTAGCTAAAAGGCTTTAAAGAAAAGTGCTTGTTGGGAGACAACCCAATATTTTTCATTTCTGTTATTCAATAAATTTATCACCTACCTTCTGTTTAGATGTGTTTTTATGTTTTAATTAGTGTTTGTGTTAAGTAGAACCTATAGGATAACCTATGGTGATAGTTAATTTGATTCTGCTGAAAAACAGAAACTTTGCGCGCACGAAAACAATTTTGGTAATTCACAGAAACATGCTTTTGCGTTGATTCTTTTTCTGTAGATCAATATACAAATTTTCCAGGACTTCCTGTTTTGGTAGGATTTTTAGAGTTACAGATTGCTACAGACTGTTCTGTTTTTCACAGATTCTGCTTTTCATGTGTTGTTTGCTTATTTTGATGCATCTATGGCTAGTATGTAGGGGTATGAACTATAGAGAACTTGGAATACAGTAGGTTTAACACTAATATAAATAAAGAATGAGCTCATTACAGTACCTTATGTTTTGGTTTTTCTTTCTTTCACTAACGGAGCTTATGAGATTTCCTATTGAGTTTTGTGTTGTGAAGTTTTTAAGTTTTGGGTAAAGATTTGATGGATTATCGAATAAGGAGTGGCAAGAGCCTAAGCTTGGGGATGCCCAAGGCACCCGAAGATATTCAAGAATAGCCAAAAGCCTAAGCTTGGGGATGCCCCGGAAGGCATCCCCTCTTTCGTCATTGGTAACTTTACTTGGAGCTATATTTTTATTCGCCACATGATATGTGTTTTGCTTGGAGCATCTTGTATGATATTAGTCTTTGCTTTTGTGTTTACCACAATCATCCTTGCTGTACACACCTTTCGGGATAAACCCACTTGATTGGAATTTATTAGAATACTCTATGTGCTTCACTTATATCTTTTGAGCTAGATAATTTTTGCTCTAGTGCTTCACTTATATCTTTTAGAGCACGACGCTGGCTTAATTTTGTAGAAATTATTAATCTCTCATGCTTCACTTATATTATTTTGGGAGTCTCTTAGAACGGCATGGTATTTGCTATGGTTATAAAATTGGTCCTACATGATGGGCATCCAAGTTGGGTATAATAAAAACTATCATAGAAAGTGAATTGGATGCTATGATCAATTTGATGCTTGATAATTGTTTTGAGATATTAGGATGGTGATGTGAGAGTCATGCTAGTTGGGTAATTATGAATTTAAAGAATACTTGTGTTGAAGTTTGTGATTCTCGTAGCATGCACGTATGGTGAACCGCTTTGTGATGAAGTTGGAGCACAAATTTATTTATTGATTGTCTTTGTTATGAGTGGCGGTCGGGGACGAGCGATGGTCTTTTCCTACCAATCTATCCCCCTAGGAGCATGCGCATAGTACTTTGTTCTTGATGACTTGTAGATTTTTGCAGTAAGTATATGATTTCTATATGACTAATGTTGAGTCCATGGATTGCACGCACTCTCACCCTTCCACCATTGCTAGCCTCTCTTGTGTCGCGCAACTTTTGTCGGTACCATACACCCACCATATACCTTCCTCAAAACATGTAGCGACCAGACCTCAAACAGTCTGATCTCTGTGCTTTAGTGTCATCCCTGGATCATTAATGCTAACACACACAGTACTTGAAGGATTTATAACAGAGTAGCAATCACACACTTATTACATCGAATGTCTCAAAAGAGAACTTATTACAATAAATATGGCTTAAGGCCATCTAATAATGATAACAGCGGAAGGCTTGGAAGATAAGTGAGTCCATCAACTCCAACGGCATCACTGAGTATAGAACCACGACCTAAGGCACCTTACTCGTCGTCTGAAAAGTCTGCAACATGAACGTTGCAGCCCGAAAACGGGTCAGCACATGGAATATGCTGGCAATGTAACACATAGAGAGTAATGAAAGAAAAGCTATACTACATGCATGTATGGCTTGGTGGAAAAGCTCTATGGTTACAGTTTTGTGTAAAGCCAATTTTTTCCTACTACAAAGGAATAAATTTTATTTAACTATCATGGTGGTTATTAAACATTGAGAGTGTAGACACCCTGTCAATCCCAATTAAGCATCATCATTAAAACCCAACAATATTAATTAAAGTAACATGATGAGAATCACATGATAATCCAAGTACTAGATACTCAAGATGTCCATAACCGGGGACACGGCTAACCATGATTAGTTTATACACTCTGCAGAGGTTTGCGCACTTTTCCCCACAAGACTCGATCTCCTCCATTGGGATTCTCGCACTACATGATGTTTGAGAAACGGACGACCGGGACATAGTCTTTTAGAAGCGCTAGCACCTTACGATCGGGTAGACAGTACCAACCTACATCCCTTACATCTGCTAGTTTACCACTGTAAGAGTTCGCACGACTTAGTCAACTATGCAAGAGCCCATAGTAGCTTGTGGCTGCACAGGGAAGTTTCTAGCATGAATAATCTCATGATCCCTTTGAGCCTGGGTGGCGGTCCAAAAGAAAAACAGGCAATCGCTGGAATACCCAGGTGCCTCAATCCACCCAGATGTGTATTAAAGTTGCCACCTTAAATAAACCATTAAATTAACAATATCACATCTGTCATAGATACACTCACCCAATCCACGTCTACTAGCATAGCATGGCATGATAAGCAAACGTATACTAACTCCCAAGGGTTTGATAACAAAACAGGTAATAGGTACTACCTCATCTACTTCCCAAAATCCCACATATTAACAGATCCTAATCATGCATTTGTTTGAGGATTGACCTAAAGCAATAAAACTGGGTAATAAATAGGTATGATCAAAGTGTTACTTGCCTTGTTGATGATCCGCGAAACCTAGCGATTCAAAGTAGCAAGCGGCGCACTCCGGGTACTCTATCGCAAACAAAAAAGCATACAATAAGTACTCATCTAATGCACAGGTAAAACTCAAAGAGGAGAACTAAACAGAAAGTTCAACTTAAGAACTCCGGTTTGCAACAAGAATCAAATCAAACGAAGCAACGAAAGTCAAACGGCGAAAGAAACAAGCTTCGTTTTACTAATCTGGACCTAAGTCAAATTTTACAGAAACAAAATCTTGTTTGAGATGGTTAAACGGAAAGAGGGTTTCGAGACGAAACTCTAGGCGCTTGAATCACCTGATTCCGATAAACGAGCGAAAAGTTATACTACAATGAAAATCGGATCAGAAATCACGATCAGAAATAACCGCGGAAAAATCCGAGAAAAGAAAAACTGACGAACAGATTAACGAACGAACGTTCGTTAACTGAAACTAAACGGCAAATTCGTCGTTAAAACGAACGAACGGGCGAACGCTCGCTAAATAAATAAACCAAAAAAATAAAACCGATCTATTAAAAACGAATCTAGGGTTTCTAAAGAAAAACCGGGTCGGGTTTTAAAAAAACGGACCACGGCGGCGGCGGCGGTTACCTCCGGCTCGGCTCCGGCGGTGCTCCGGCAGGACGGCACGGATGGCGGGCTACGGCGGCGGCGGCGGAAGACGGCGGCGGCGGCGGCTCCTGGCGGCGGCGCTAGCGGCGGTAGGCGGCGCGGCGAGGCTT
>NW_025232408.1:0-9773 GCF_018294505.1 Triticum aestivum | reverse complement strand
TTGACTCTTGGCTAGACTATCCTACGATACTCCAGTTTGAAATAGTTTTGCGCACACGAGTCCACTATTCACCACTTCAATACACTACCGAGGATCCACCTCCGTCTTCCTACGGAAGAGCCATCCTCGGCACTCACACTTATCTTGAGGCTTTTAGTAGTTTCCATTTACTTGTCTATGAACTGTATAGGCAACCAAGTAGTCCTTTACCGCGGACGCGGCTATTCGAATAGATCATGTTAACCCTGCAGGGGTGTACTTCTTCATACATGTTTCCACCACTTAGCGTCTGCACACGACATGTGCTCGGCAGACTTCAAGCGAAAGCCGACGTGGGTGTAGACCACGACCTACCTAAACACTTAAGCCTCTAGTCCAGGTTTATCGCCTATTCAGGTTCCATCCGCAGGGAGTCCGGCCGAGGTTTCCCATACGGACCCGAACGATGTGAACAGGGTTCCCGAGATACCTAACGGGTATTCGGTACACCGTGCCACGTACCTACCGCATCACAGCCCACCCCTACGGTCAGCGCTGTCCATGGCCTCCAGTAGGCTACAAACACCAGAAACTACTTGCAACTCCTGGACAGAGAGCTAAGGTGAATAAGAAGTCGAGCAGGGTCATATTTCAGGGCCCAATGCATGGTAGTAGCTGATTCTTAAATCACACATACAGATCTCAGTGCTTAAGGTCGGCTTCAATGAAACAACCCACCATGTACTCCTACATGGCCTCTCATCGATACCTTTACCAAATCGTGTTCACCACACCACTCTCATTACCGACATTAACATTTCACTCTAGCCCATCACCCAGATGAACCAGACCTGACACGACTCTAAGCATAGCAGGCATAGCAAGGTAGGAACAACACATACATATGGCTCAATCAACTCCTACACATGCTAGTGGGTTTCATCTAGTTACTGTGGCAATGACAGGTCATGCAGAGGAAATGGGTTCAACTACCGTAGCACACAGCAGTTTGAATCGCGTTGTCTTAATGCAGTAAAAGAGAGCAGGAGCGAGAACATGGGATTGTATCGATATGATCAAATGGTTGGTTGCTTGCCTGATGGTTCGTTGCACGGATACGATTCTTCGTTAGGGTAATCACGGTACTCCTCGGGGACAGATCCTGTCGCAAAGGGCATCGATACACCACATTACCAAACAATATGCAACAATATGATGCATGCATGAAACATGGCAATATGAGTGTGTTGGGCTAATGAAACTAAAGCCAGAAGGATTTGAACAAATTTGAATCAAAGATTCAAATTCCAAATTCAAATATGGCCTTTTAAAGTGCCTTTTCTTGTTCTGATTAAAACATCAAGTTAACTTGTTTGATCATGCATGAAAATAGTACAGATGGATAGATTGGATTTTTCTGATCATTTTTCATATATTATTTGTCCAATTTGGAGTTACAGAATAAAAGTTATGAATTTTTGAAGTTTAAATAATATTCTGGAATTTCCTGATTTAATTTAAATCCAGAAATTCAATTACTGTGTCAGCCTGACATCACAGTGACATCAGCAGGTCAACAGGGCTGGCTCGGGTCAAACCTGACGTGTGGGGTCCACACGTCAGTGTCACAGGGGCTAATCCCGCGTTGACCCCGGGCTGGTTAGCTTTGACTAAGCCCTGGGGCCCACTTGTCAGCGTCAGTAGGTGGTCGATTAGTGGTTAATCAACTAGGCCACGTCAGCTCGCCGGAGTTCTGGCCGGCGGCGACCAACAGTGCGGCGGCGATAGTGGTTTTGGTCGTTTCGGCCACCAAATGGAACGCGGCGACCACCGGAGTGAAGCTGAGGATGACCCGCGGCTCTTGGCGGAGTCCGTTGGGGTCGGGGTGGCCGGAGTCGACGGCGGCGAGCTCGGTTGCGGCCGCCGGGGTTCGGTCGTGCACGGGAGTGGTGCTGGAGCTCGAAGTCGAGCAGAGTGAGGCGCTAGGGATGCTCTACTGGTTCTTGCGAACGTGTTGGACTCGCCGGGGTGACCAAATGGTCACCGGAGCTGCGTCGACGGCGAGCTCGGCGACGGCGGAGGTTCGGCCGTGGTGGAGATGCAGCTACGGTGAGGGAACGAGGGGAAGGAGAGGGGGAAACGACTCGGGGGCTCACCGCGGTTGCAGTGGGCGTCGAAGCGCGCTCGGGGACGCGTCGAAGACGACGAATTTGACGGCGACGGTGGTCGGAGTCCGAAGAGGGGAACGGCGACGTGCCGGCGATGCAGGGCTTCCGGGGACTCGTGGAGCGGTGGGGAGGAAGAGGGAGTTGTGGCGGAGCTTCTGAGCTACTCGGGGGAGCGAGGGGTGGTCGGAGGCAGTGGCTACGGCGAACGGCGGCGACGGTGTGCTTCGGCCGAGAGCGAGAGAGAGCGAGGGAGAAACGGGGGAGAGTGAGAGGGAGCAGGGGGAGAGGCGTGGCGTCGTCCAGGGCGTCGAGCGAGGAGGGGAGGGCAGGCAGGCAGGCGAGCAGGTGGCGTGGCGCGGTGGCCGTGCGCGCGCGCCGGCCACACTCCCCTCCCTCTGTCGGGACGAAGACGACAGAGGAGGGAGGTGGGCTGGGCCGGCTGCTGGCTGGGCCGGCCAGCTGGCTGGGCTGAACAGGGAGGAGCCCACGTAAGCTTCCCCCTTTTAGTTTTTTTCTGTTTTCTGTTTTATTTAATATAACTGCAACTTTGTTGAATTAATTAAAATACCTAGCCATCTCCAAAAATCACCAAACTACTCCTGGCTCATAGTTGGATTATTTCCAACATGAAACATTTTAGTTTGGAGATATTTGAGCATTTAAATATTTTATATTATTTTAAATGCCCAAATTCAAATAGCTATGATTTAATTCAAAGACCCTATGATGGCCTAGAAAAATGTGCACCACTTTTGTCAGAGGTTCTGAACCAAGGCTAAAATGATGGACATTTTAGAAGGGCATTTCAGGTTCATTGAAAAATTATTTTAGTAACCCTAGTTGGTTTCAGAGGGGACTGGGGGTTCTGTCATCCCCATTTCAAGTTTCTGATGAAAAGTAAACATGATGCAACACTCTAATGCATGACTAGCTAGGGTGTGACAACTCACCCCCACTCAAAAGAATCTCGTCCTGAGATTTGGTTTCCTCCGAGAAGAAGGCGGGATATTCAAGTCGAAGACGATCCTCCCTATCCCAAGTTGCTTCATCTTCAGAATGGTGCGACCATTGAACCTTGAGAAACTTGATATTATGACGTCGCGTGGTACGTTCGGCTTGATCGAGGATACGAATGGGGTACTCTCGATATGTAAGATTATCTTGGAGATCAAGCGTTTCGTGGTCCACTTCACGGATAGGATCCGAGAAGCAACGCCTGAGTTGAGAGACGTGGAAGACATCGTGAACCCTGGAGAGGTGCGGAGGTAGTTCCAACTGGTAGGCAACCTCTCCTCGTTTGGCAAGAATGCGAAAAGGTCCAATGTAACGAGGAGCCAATTTGCCTTTGATACCGAAACGTTGGGTTCCCTTCAGAGGGGTGACCCGAAGATAAGCCTTCTCGTCAACCGCGAAAGTCATAGCCTTATGTTTTCGGTCATATTGACTCTTTTGATGGGATTGGGCTGTTTTCAATTTTTCACGAACGATACGAACTTGTTCTTCTGCTTCCTGAATCATATCCGGGCCAAAGAATTGTCTTTCCCCGGTCTCTGACCAGTTAAGGGGTGTTCGACATCGTCGTCCATAGAGAACTTCAAAAGGGGCTTTACCCAAGCTAGATTGATAGCTGGTGTTGTAAGCGAATTCGGCAAATGGAAGGCACTTCTCCCAGTCCATTCCGAAAGAGATAACGGAGGCTTGAAGCATGTCTTCTAGAATCTGATTGACGCGTTCCACTTGACCACTTGACTGAGGGTGGAAAGCGGTGCTAAAGGAGAGACGGGTTCCCATAGCATTTTGGAAACTTTCCCAAAATCGAGAGGTGAAAAGACTTCCTCGATCCGAACTGATTTCCAAAGGAACACCATGGAGAGACACTATTCGGGAGATGTATAAGTCTGCCAGCTGACTAGCGGTTATACTCTCACGAACAGGTAAGAAATGAGCTACTTTGGAAAGACGATCGACCACGACGAAAATAGCATTATTCCCTCTTTTGGTCCTGGGAAAACCGGTAATGAAATCCATACCAATTTTATCCCATTTCCACTCAGGAATAGCTAATGGTTGAAGGGTGCCAGCAGGCCGTTGATGCTCTGCTTTTACACGACGACAGACGTCGCAATTAGCAATATACTGAGCGATTTCTCTCTTCATCCTAGTCCACCAGAACCTCTGGCGTAGGTCCTGATACATTTTAGTACTACCGGGATGAATGGTGAGAGGAGATTCATGGGCCTCCTTAAGGATCAACTGCCGTAGATGCTGGTTCTTGGGAACCACTAGACGGTTCTCAAAATACACAACACCATGATCATTAGTGGAGAAGCAACTAGCACCTCCGCTAGCAATGTTCTCTTTGATTTTAGAGATTCCCTTATCTCGCTTTTGGGCAGCGATGATTTGATCCGTAAGTGTAGGTTTTGCCACCAAGGTGGAAAGAAAACCTTGAGGTACAATGTGAAGGTTAAGCTTCCGAAATTCCTCATGGAGAAGCGGTTGACTTTGTTGTAACATCAGGTTGTTACAATAAGATTTATGACTTAGCGCATCAGCCATGACGTTGGCTTTCCCTGGGGTATAGGTTATTCCTAAGTCGAAGTCTGTGATCAATTCAACCCAACGTCTTTGCCTGAGATTCAGATCCGGTTGGGTGAAGATGTACTTCAGGCTTTGGTGATCAGTGAATATTTCGCAACGATTACCGAGGAGGTAATGTCGCCAGGTCTTAAGTGCATAGACTACGGCTGCAAGTTCTAGATCATGGGTAGGATAATTCTCCTCATGTGGGTGCAATTGCCGTGAAGCGTAGGCAATTACGTGTCGATCCTGCATGAGAATGCAACCTAGTCCTTGTCGCGAGGCGTCGCAGTAGATAACAAAGTCCTTGGAGAAGTCTGGCGGTACCAGCACGGGAGCAGAAGTCAGGCGTCTTTTCAGTTCCTGAAAGCTGTGCTCACATTGTGGAGTCCATTCGAACTTCTTATCTTTCTTGGGGAGTTCGGTTAGGGGTTTAGCAACTTTGGAGAAGTTCTCGACAAAGCGACGGCAATAGCTCGCTAAGCCTAGAAAACTCCGAACTTGCTTGACAGATTCAGGTGGAGTCCAGTCAAGGACGGCTTGAACTCGCTCAGGGTTAACAGCGATACCTTTACCAGATATTACATGACCCAGATAGGTCACTTCTGGCAACCAGAATTCACATTTTGAAAATTTGGCATAAAGGCGATGCTCTCGAAGTTTCTGCAACACTAGCCTTAGATGTTCGGCGTGTTCTTCCTCGTTCTTGGAGTAGATGAGTATATCATCGAGATAAACTACGACGAATTTATCCAAATACTCCATGAAGATTGAGTTCATTAACCGAGAAAAAGTGGCTGGAGCGTTGGTTAAACCGAAGGACATGACGGTGTACTCGTATTGGCCATAACGAGTAACAAAGGCCGTTTTAGGAATGTCCCCGTTCCTGATTTTGATTTGATGGTATCCCAACCTCAGATCCATCTTGGAGAAGACTGAGGATCCAGCGAGCTGATCATACAGATCGTTGATCGTGGGAAGTGGATATTTGTTCTTGATTGTGACCAAATTGACAGGTCGGTAATCTACAACCATGCGGTCCGTACCATCCTTCTTCTTGACGAATAGGACGGGGCAGGCCCACGGAGATGAACTAGGGCGGATGAAACCCTTTTTTAAGGATTCATCGAGTTGTTTCTTAAGCTCGGCTAGTTCTAATGGTGCCATCTTATAAGGTCTTCTAGCAATCGGAACGGTTCCTGGAATGAGGTCAATTACGAACTCAACATCCCGGTCAGGTGGAACACCTGGCAATTCCTCTGGAAAGACATCCGGAAAGTCACAGACTACCGGAACGTCCTCAAGGTCTGGCAAAGGGTTGGCGTTAAGAGAATATAATTGTCGCTTGGCTATTCGAGTCAAAACATTGACTATCTTCCCCGAAGGATGGGTGAGTTGAACAGTCCTAGAAAAGCAATCGATTTGGGCATGATGAGCTGACATCCAGTCCATACCCAAAATGATATTAATATCTGAAGATTTAAGGGCTATCAAAGATGCAAGAAAAACAAGTCTGTCGACTTGGATTTCATTTCCATGGCTTACTCTAGAAGTTTGCCATTTGGATCCCGGAGTTTGAATTACCATAGAGGATGGCAAGTCACAGAATGCAACGTTATGCAAACGAGCATAATTTTCAGATATAAAAGAATGAGAGGCTCCTGTATCGAAAAGAACGGATGCCGGGTGGCAATTAACAAGAAGCATACCGAGAACGACGTTGGGATCTTCTTGAGCTTCTTCGGCAGAGACACAGTTGACATGGCCACGTGAAGCGGTGACCGGTTTGGCATGAAACACTTTTCCTGTCGGCTTGCCACGGCCAACAGCTTTAGCAGATTGATTGGGGTTGGTCTGGGGGCACTCACGCATATAGTGACCAGATTCCCCACACTTGAAACAAGTCACGGAACTGGTACGTGGAGGAGCATTATTGGTTGGACCCCCATAGGGCTTAGCTGGAGCAGACTGTTGAACAGGGCGAGGCGCCTGGAAAGATGGCCTCGGTGTGAACCTGGGTGGCAGGGCGGTGTTGGGTACCCACACGCGGCGCTTCTGAGGACTAGCACCGGATGAGGAACCCGTGTCACGTCCATGCTTGCGTGTTGCGTCATAGTCAGTCTGACCAGTTTCAGCACTGATGGCTTTGTTGACAAGTTTCGAAAAGGATGTGCACTCATGCAGACGGAGGTCGCGGCGAAGCTCAGGACTAAGGCCCTTGCGGAACCTTGCTTGCTTCTTGGCGTCAGTAGAAACTTCCTCGGTTGCATATCGTGCAAGATTACCAAACTCCCTGCTATAGACATCCACAGAAAGTCGGCCTTGGGTGAAATTGCAAAATTCTTCACGCTTACGGTCCATGAGACCCTCCGGAATGTGATGCTCACGGAAAGCGTCGCTGAATTCAGCCCAAGTTGTGACATGGCCTGCGGGGCGCATAGCTCCATAATTCTCCCACCATAGACTGGCGGGGCCTTCAAGATGATATGCAGCAAAGGTGACCTTGTCAGCCTCCGCTACCAGCGCGGAACGCAGTTTGTGAGAGATACTGCGAAGCCAGTCATCAGCGTCGAGAGGCTCGACGGAGTGGTGGAACGTGGGTGGATGCAATTTGATAAAATCACTGAGTGACACCACGTTAGTCCTCTGATGGTGTGCTGTATTCTGTTCTATACGCTCCAACAAAGGGTTTGTCTCCCGCTTGTTTCTCTCAGCTTCCATCATAAACTCGGCTAGTGAAGGAGGATGAGGCAGATTTTCATTCCTAGCTTCACTGCCTTCGGCCTGCTCTTGGGAAGCAGGATTAGCGCGTGTGTTGACCATCCTAGGTAAACAAGACAATGATTTAGTCAGAATGATAAAATTCCGACATAGGATATAGAATGTAAGGAATAACTCGAGATGCAAGATGATCATCCGTATGACATGGTAGATACAGAAAACTGCTTCTTTATTCCATCGTCATACACACCATACAGGTTTAGTACAAGACCAAGCAAAGTACTAAAACAGTGAAAAGAGGATTACATCTCATCGGAGGCATCTCAAGCTCCTATACATTATTTTTCTACATCTCCGGAAAGAGTACAAACTAGGTCATATCCCACGAGACACGCAGGACAACAGACGACACAGCTAGTGCGAACTAGTGATACTACTACTAACTCAGACCGATCCGTAGTAGTCCTCGTAGAAGTCACCTCCATAGCCTGGAAGCTCAACATGTTCATCCGGAAACAGACGATCTCGCGGAGCTTGTGGACCATAGGGGCTAGGATGAGGCCTTGGACCAACAAACAGTGGCCTACGGGGACCGCGAGGTGGGGTGATGCCTCCTACATCACGCCAAACCATCACGTCTGGCAGAGCAGATCTCACAGGATAGAGATCGCGCATATCTGAAAATCCAGCTTGCACCGCCGGTGCGAACCGAGTCAAAGTGGCCCAGTGGTCGGCACGGGTATTGAAGAGCTCTAACCTTAAGGCCCGATTTTCACGGTCCTTATCCTCGAGCATTTCAGCAGTGGTGCGAGTCCGTGAATCCTCCTGAGTGGAGTCAGCGTAGATAGCCTGGAGATACCCTTGTGCTCCCGGAAGTGATCCTGGCATATACCGGAAATCAGAGTCCCGAAATAACCCAGATCTGACTCGCATAATGGTCATCATAGAGTAGGCGGCATCCTGCACAGCCATCTCGATAGTAACCCCGAGTCCATAGGAGCAGTGAAGAGGCTCAGTGGATCCAGGATAAGATGGAAATATCCTGACAGTGCAGAGATACTGGCTTTGATTAAAGTCTCGGAATTGCTCTTCGACCGTGTACTCAGGATACCAGCGGTATCCAGCCTCAGTCATTACCCTGACCAACTTAGCAGTATGGCCGGGTATATCTAGGCATCGAGTCAGGCGAACCACTTGATTGAGGTCGCGAGTGGCCATCTGAAAGCATAATCATAATGCAAAGGCATTAGAATTTCTAGCAAAATTTCGGCAGCATAACAGTTGTAAATGCTCAAAAAGGATATTGAGACATTTGACAAAGGATTTCGTACACACTCAACGTCATCATATCAAGTACTGAATCCATTCTAACAACATAATGTGGTAGTAGAACTGAACTAGGCTGATAACCATCAAACTTATAAGGTACTACTGATTAGTAACACGTGATCCTGATAGAGGGAACAGATCCTAATTCCTTAACCCCCGGTGGAAGAATGGACTGACTCAGATCAGAATGTCATAAGGTATGAGGAGTAAAAAGAGCCTTACGTTCCATCCCACAAACAATTCCCCTACATATAACTAAAGAATTTCTAGACTCAACATCGACCAGTTTGGCTTGGAGAACCTACAGGCAGTCCGGCTCTGATGCCAACGCTGTCAGGACCCCGACTCGATGCCACATTGATCTAGCTGGTAACACCTCATATCACTTTGCGGCCTCACGCACGGTATCCCCACGGGTGTCGTCTTACCTTTTCTCGGGACCGTTTGCGCCTTTTGGCTCACGTATATGATAGTGTCGCTAGCATCCATATGATAAAGAGCCCGGGCTGACATGACTAGTCGTAAACCCAAAGTGGCACAGACTTATAGGGACAGGCATCCATGACCCAGCTTCGAACGTGTCGGTCATCAGCAAGTGGGTCCGGGCTGTAGCACTGGGCTAGCAGGACTCCGGTAAACCGGGCTGTAGCGGGCTAACAGGACTCCAGTACTCAAAGCGTGACATTTCCCCGAAGGGACAGACACAGGAACGAAGAAGGACACATGCCGGCCAGCCTAAGTGTTCCAGAGCAGTAGCAAGCTACCATGGCTCAGCGGTAACACTAGGAGACATTTCCCGGTAAGAGAGGCTACTAAAGATAAACAACTAGATAGTCAGATCCCACACATACCAAGCATTTCAATCATACACACAATATGCTCGATATGTGCAAATACAACGAAGCATCACAACATGACTCTACGACACAAGTACTTTATTTAAGGCTCAGTGAGCCATACATAACATACACACAAAGATACGGGTCTCACGACCCA
>NW_025232407.1:9275-9775 GCF_018294505.1 Triticum aestivum | reverse complement strand
TTACACGGGCACTTCAATGTTTTTTAAACTTATTTGAACTCCGGATTTCTTTTGTGTTCAGTATGCAGCATTCAAAGACACGTCATCAATTTCCAACATGTTCTAACATCATTTGTTGTTTTTCAGTAATTTACCTAATTGTTTAGAGAGCTAAATGACCGTGAAATTGAAAATCACTACAAAATGAACTGTGAAAATGTTGAAACTTGGCATGGTATCATCATTTCACCCGCATAGCATGTCCGAAAGAGTAGAGAGGGTCACGGCAAAAACTGGACGCACTTCCTGTACAAACTGGACAATCTCTTTCGGAGAAGGGTTTCGTAAGAGAACTCATCTGTTACACGGGCACTTCAATGTTTTTTAAACTTATTTGAACTCCGGACTTCTTTTGTGTTCAGTATGCAGCATTCAAAGCGACATCATCAATTTCCAACATGTTCTGACATCATTTATTGTTTTTCAGTCATTTACCTAATTGTTTAAAGAGCTAAATGACC
>NW_025232407.1:0-441 GCF_018294505.1 Triticum aestivum | reverse complement strand
TGGACAATCTCTTTCGGAGTATCAAGGTTTAGGACGAGAACTCATCTGTTACACGGGCACTTCAATGTTTTTTAAACTTATTTGAACTCCGGATTTCTTTTGTGTTCAGTATGCAGCATTCAAAGAGACGTCATCAATTTCCAACATGTTCTGACATCATTTCTTGTTTTTCAGTCATTTACCTAATTGTTTAGAGAGCTAAATGATCGTGAAACTAAAAATCACTACAAAATGAACTGTGCAAATGTTGAAACTTGGCATGGCATCATCATTTCACCCGCATAGCATGTGCGAAAGAGTAGAGAGGGTCATGGCAAAAATTGGACGCACTTCGTGTACAAACTGGACAATCTCTTTCGGAGAAGGGTTTCGGATGAGAACTCATTTGTTACACGGGCACTTCAATGTTTTTTCAACTAATTTGAACTCCGGACTTCTTTT
>NW_025232406.1:6398-9777 GCF_018294505.1 Triticum aestivum | reverse complement strand
GCTGTTTGATCGTGTGTGTTGCTCTGGTTATGTCGCCCGACGGCGAACGTGCTTTTCAGCGCCAATTGTTTACCGCGCTCACAAGCACAATTAGCCTGCCAGTGTATCACAAGCGTACTAGTGGTGATAGCTTTTGCCTTCTGGTACAGGGATTTCCTATCTGTAGTTGTGTGTACTGCAGTAGTTTTAGTTCTTCACCGAAAGCACATACTAACGGCAATTTGTGGCTACACTCGGGGTGTAGCACACCCGAATTATCAAAAGACTGCCAAAACACATATCAAACTAGATCAAAACATTCTGACTTTCATGACAGCAAACATGAACAAATGTTTTAGAGACTTGCAAAATTTCAACATTAATAAAATTCGAGGAGGTCTCACAAAAAATAACAAATCAGAGGTTACTATTTTTTGCATTTTTCAGTACACGGTGTTTTGTTTTTATGTCTAGAGCTTGTCGAATATCACTTGAGGCTGAAATTTCGCAACCAACTAAAACAATTCTTCAAGTTTCCTGTTGCAAAATTTCAGAATTTTTGTACTCGTGGGTGAGGTTCGGGCTCGGCCCGGGATGTGCCCGTGAGCGCTGTCCTCGTGGGTGTAGTGGGTTGTGGTGGTCTCTTGGCACCGCCTACTGGTCACACCGGGCGGCAGCCGTGATCTCGGAGTTGGCGTCGTGCAAGCTTGGCTTCATGGCGACCGTCGGCAGCCCTCGGGTCGTGTCCCCAGGTCCACAGGGACTGGTTGGGGATTCATGCGTTGGCGCCTCCTACAGTGGAGGTGCTGACCCAGATCTGGGGACCGATGCTGGGTAGGTGTGGAAGGACGGCCTTTTACACTACCTCCCGGGGTTGGTGTGCCGTGTGGCGGACGGGTGGCGAAGTCTTGGGACAGGGATGTTGGGGCGGCGGCCTCGGGTGGCGGTCCCCATGATTGGCTCTCTGACCGGCCTCATGACGGCGGTGGTGGCTTCTCCTCTTGGTCGTATGGATGGCAAGAGGTCTAGCGGCAGGTGGCTCGGGCACGCTCTCGTCGCGTCTGCTCTGGACCTTCCGTGTGACATGGTTGAGCTGCCGAGCGAAAGCTCCACGCTTTAGCACCGATGACGACGACGCCCGCAGGTGCCGCTATCTTACTGAAGACGTCGTTCTGGTTCTCCTCTGTGTGTCCGGGTTTTGGGTGAAAACCCTTGTCCATTCGGAACTCCGCACTGGCGATGCTCTGCGCCGTTCTTCCTCCTAAGGGCGTTGTTGTGGAGTCTAGGTGTGCTAGGGTGTGGCGTGACATTGTACTCTTATCTCCCCTTGTTCTTGTTCGGTAGCGTAGGTTCTGCGTGGTACCGAGTTCTCAGGATCCGCTACGTAAGAGGGCTACCTCTCCACTAAGTACCATTCGGCCTTGTACTTTGGTCGATGCTTTATCTATAAAGCATGGCATGAGCCTGTTTTGAGAATCTTGAATACTGAAGCTGTCGTCCTTCTTTGCTAGTAAGCATCGTTATGTAGATTACGCAGGTATATCTTTAAGCTGAATGCATATAACCACGTGACAAGATCCATTCTAAAACCATGTGCTAATATTTTAGGTGATTGTTAAATAACCAAGGTAAGTTGTCATGTTAAATTCATTTAGAACCATAGTCTAGATTTATGCATTTTGAGTATCTGGTCTCTTAGAAATCCGGTTGGATTGACTACAGAATGTCCCTTCAGTAGATCCAGGAAAACATAATTCTTTTGTGTAATGACCGACATAGTTTATATGGTGTCCCAAGATGGGCCGTCTATGTAACGCACCTAGCAAAGTGAGTGGTGCATGGGTATTTGGCCAGGCCCAGCAATACCACTTGAGCGAGCAACACTATTGTGTATAGGAAAAGATCAACGCGTGTGTATAGGAAGCTAGTAATGCTAGTGTACCGGGATGCGACAAACTAGGCTCTTCGGTAAAAAAAACAACAACCAGAAACATGCATAAGCAAACATTCAATTAGAATTATTACTATTTTTCTCTTTCTTTTATTTACATTTACATTTGTTTCCGTTTTTGTTTATTGTTTGGGTTCAAAAATCTGCATGTTTAGACGAATGTTCACGGTTATCAAACGGGTTCTTGTACCTGTATCCGAAAAATGTTTGCCATGCTTTATAATAAATGTTAACCTGTTTTCAACAATATATTTTTACCATTCACCGAAACTATGTTCATGATATTTTTAAAAACGTTTACACTTTTTAAATAATAATTCATGCCATTTAAAAGTAATGTACATCAATTGTATGAATTTGCTCATCCAATTTTGAAATGTCATGGGATATAAAAATGTTCACACCATTATTTTTTTCACACATTGACAAATGGTAATAAAAATACAGATCTTTGTTTCCACAATTTAATACAGTGTTCATGACATATACAAAAGGTTTCAATGTGTATCCTAAAAATGTATGCAGTGTATTTACAAAAATGATCAAAAAAATGTTCACCGCGTACTAAGAAAAATATTTCGCATGCATTTGAATAATGTTTAGAATATGTTTAAAAAGTTTCAGTATGTATTAAAAATGTTTACCATGTATATAAAAACATATTTGAACATGGTTATTTTGAAATGTGCCTTGGACCAATGTTCAGCATGTATCTGAAAATGCTGAACGGTTATTTTAAAATGGTTCAACATGTGTTTATAAAAAGTGTCAATGAATATTTTAAAAATAGAAATGAAAATTAAAAAGAAAGGAAAAAACCAAAAAATAAGCTGAAAAAAGAAAAAACTGTAAATAAGAATCCGGTATAACAGGACGAGAAAAAGAACCCGAACGGAACCTTCCCAAAAGCAGGCAGTGGGTTCCAAAAATTATTACCCATAATTCCAGAAACAACAAATACAAAAAAAAGAAAGAAATGGCAATCAAATGTCAGACGCATGTACATGCTTCTAAGGGGGTGTTTGTTTCCAGAGATTTTTTGGTGTAGGGACTAGAAAAAGTCCCTCTTGGAGATTTTTTAACCAAACAGGAGGGACTACTAGGGATTAAAAGTTGCTTCTTGGGACTAAATGAAGAACACTCTCAAGGAGAGTCTTTTTTGGGACTTTTCCAACAACGCCCCTCCCTGCACCCATTGCCCCGCCGCCCTATGGTGTTGTTTGGTTGTTATTTTTCTGTATACTAGGGATAACATTGTCATTTAATAACCTCTAGGGAGGGACTAGAGACTTTTTAGTCCCTGCAAACAAAAAGGGAGGGACTTTTCAGGGACTATGGACCTTTTAGTTGGGACACTAGTAGAAAAGGGGCCAATGGTTCAGGCCGGTCCAGCCCATTAGTCCCGGTTCAATCCAGAACCGGGACCAATGGGGGCATTGGACCCGGTTC
>NW_025232406.1:5071-6276 GCF_018294505.1 Triticum aestivum | reverse complement strand
TATGCTCATTTTTTAGTAAAGTTAATCATAACTATTTTTTCTTCTATTTATTTTTGAATTGTAATAAGTCATTAAGAATAAGCATCTATGCTCATATTTTAGTAAAGTTAATCACAACTATTTTCTTTTCTTTTTATTCCTGAGTTGTAATAAGTCATTAAAAATAAGCATCTATGCTCCTTTTTTAGTAAAGTTAATCACAACTATTTTTTGCTTCAATTCATTTCTGATTAGTTTTCTATATAGTTTTTTTTCTTTTCAGCTATATTTATTTTTTTCTTTTTATTTCTCAGTTGTAATAAGTCATTAAAAATAAAAAAGAGGCGCAATGCTTATTAATTTGCTTCAAGCCTTTCGGAATAGTGTCAACTGCACTGCACATAGCTCTGTGCAGTCTACCGTATTTCTCAAGGCTTGAAGCTAACCATCGTGCAGGAGCATTGAGCCTCTTCGTCATCGTCTGTGCACTCAGGGCTTATAAACAGCTGCGAGTGCCTCTCGCTTGGCGAGGTGGGACTAAAAAAACAGCTGCAGGAAGAAGCTGCAGGAAGAATCAACAAAAAAACAGCTGCAGAAAATAAAAAAAGTGCCACCTAAAGGGCTACCACGGCCTGAATACGACTAGAAACCCAACAATGGGCAAGGATTCAGGCCCGCAATAGGCCCACCGGCACATATAGTGTGTTTAGAACCGTAAGCCTGCATTTGAGAGGAGATCGAGAGGGCAGCGGGACTGGGGCTTATAAACCACTCTCGGGCTCTCTCAGCTAGCGAGGTGGGACTAAACTTTCGTGCCGCGACGCGGGCAGCACAGGGTCTTTAGTCCCGGTTGGTGGCTCCAACCGGAACTAAAGGGCTGCATTGGTACCGGTTCATGGACCCAACCGGTACCAATGGCCCCCTTTAGTCCCGGTTCGTGCCACCAACCGGAACTAAAGGTCTTCGTTTCCCGCCCTTTGAGCTGCTGAAAAGAGGCCTTTGGTCCCGGTTGGTGGCACGAACCGGGACTAAAGGGGGCATTAGTCCCGGTTGGAGCCGCCAACCGGGACCGATGCTCTTGCTATATATACAGGACTTAGCGGTTTTCGATCTCTCCTGCTCCACTCCCGTCGCCGCGCGTCTCCCTGCCGCCACCTCGCCGTCGCCGCCCCGCCCCGCCCACGCCGCCCCGCCCAGCCCCGCCCCGCGCCATCGCCGCCCGCACG
>NW_025232406.1:2835-5061 GCF_018294505.1 Triticum aestivum | reverse complement strand
CTTGATCAGGGCCATGTTCGGGACTGGGCTCCGCCGGGCTGGTATTGGGAGGTGCTACCTTCCGGGGGACGTAGGTTGGTGAGGAGGCAGCCCGTTGTTGACCCGATCCTTGTTTGGTGGCGGTCGCGTGGGCCAGTGACGGTGGTGAGGCATCCGGACACCGCGGAGGTGGTACGTCACCGTGTCAGCGAGGAGGACGAGCACGTCCGTCGCTACATGGTTGCATTGGAGGGCAGATTCGACAATACCTGGCAGGTTCTTCAGGGATCTCACTGGAGCTATGATCCTGTGATGGTTCCATATCTTTGGGTGTCCACCGCTCGCGTCGATACCCGTCGAGCGCTACGGTTCTAGTTGTATTAGTGATAATATTCGACGATGTACGGACACCAAGAGATGATGTATTTTTGCTTATAAATTATTGAATGCATGCTAATTTGAATACTATACTTTATTTTATGATTTGGTTTTGCTTATTTTATGATTTGGTTTTGCTTATTGAATGCTCATATTGGATAAGTTCTCCTTCATTCTCGTGTGCTAGAAAATTTGATATAATAATGCAT
This sequence comes from Triticum aestivum, assembly GCF_018294505.1. NCBI lineage: Eukaryota > Viridiplantae > Streptophyta > Magnoliopsida > Poales > Poaceae > Triticum > Triticum aestivum. The sequence continues at coordinate 4,495 of NW_025232406.1, read as the reverse complement.
TCGGGAATGAAAGGAGGAGCTACGTACATCGATCATCGATAGTCAACCCATGATTAATAATAATGATCTAGTTTAATATTTGAATTATGAACGTAGGCTGGAAATGTCGTACTCATCGGACGACGAAAACCGCCCGGGGGAGTGTGACTGGTGCCACGACGACCGAGGTATCTGCGACAGGTTCATTGTGCTGGACGAAGATCGTCGCTTCAGCATTAAGCTCGAGGAGACCTTCGATGTTCATACGGTACGCAACCGACGATAATAGTTTTTTTTCGTAATTACTCATGAATTCAACTATTTTAATCATGACAATATTTTTCATCTTTTCCAATTCGACTAGCTTATCCCATGCTTTGCAAGACGCTATGTCTTGGAGAGGATGGGTTTTGAAGACCATGAAAGTTTCGAAACCAAAAAAATTATCCTAAGTACCCATCATGGTGTGGATTTTCAAGTAAAGCTGTACAATGCTCAAAATGTAACCCATTTGGGTTGCAAAAATTGGGAAGCACTTTGCAAGATGTATGGTTTTGATGAGGGTATGCTTGTTACCATGGATCTTGGTGATCCTACAATCGAGCAAGAGAGACCTATGATTTTCGTCCTTGTAGATACACCTCCAATTCTTCCCCCATGTGAGCTTAACATAGTTATTAAGTAATTTATATTGTTTATTTCAAAATAGTTGACAACTTATTCTCCATTGACAGCTTATTTTCATTCTTCAAAGAATGTGCAGAAGATGGTAGACAGAACCTACTACACCGAAGGCTCCGAACTAACTTATCAGGAGAAAAATCATCTGGTCGCATTTTGTACTGATCTTAAGAATTACAATGTCTACAATCGAACTCCTCAACATTATGGTCAATACGTGTCACTAGTGCATGTGTTGAACTACAGTAACTACCATGGAGATACCCTGCTAAGATTTTTGTACTATTACAACATCCGTGCATCTTTTTGCACACTTCTAAAACTAGTACATCATATCATTGCTAACTATGAAGTTATTACTATGTTTTTCAACAGATAATCCCGAATGATTGCGTGCCTCATCTGATGTATACACACGGTAGCCTTCATGTTTTGAACGTACAACCAGGTCGTTCTACGAATCTCAACTGTCCATACCGGGTTTCTAAAATAAGTGGAGACATGAGAATCAAAGAATGGAAAAAATGTATGGACAGTCGTAAGGAGCTTCTTGGAAGCAACATTCAGCGAAGGGCAAAAATTGGAGATAGGATGATCGCCATTCTTCATAATGGAGAGTCAGGGTCTATATTGTTTTATGCTATTTTACCTTAAGGGTGTTTAGGTCCTACCTGATACTGATGATCATGTGTTAAGAACAATTATGTAGGCTTGGGTTCGATGACTATGAGGATGATGATCGTATGACTTATTATTAATAACAAGTAGAAGTTGTATGATGATGCATGATTAGTAGGACGAGTACTTGTTATTATATATGCTGATGTATGCGAGCATACATGAGTTATTATATCAGCGGGTAAAATGAACATATATAGCAGCAGCGTTGGTAAACCAAGGACGAAGATATAAGAGAGGACACTTCTCTCTATTAGCTAGCTAATATAACAACCTAAAAATAACCCACAAAACCCCTAAAGCAGCCAATTTCCAAAAAAAA
>NW_025232406.1:0-2825 GCF_018294505.1 Triticum aestivum | reverse complement strand
CTTGATCAGGGCCATGTTCGGGACTGGGCTCCGCCGGGCTGGTATTGGGAGGTGCTACCTTCCGGGGGACGTAGGTTGGTGAGGAGGCAGCCCGTTGTTGACCCGATCCTTGTTTGGTGGCGGTCGCGTGGGCCAGTGACGGTGGTGAGGCATCCGGACACCGCGGAGGTGGTACGTCACCGTGTCAGCGAGGAGGACGAGCACGTCCGTCGCTACATGGTTGCATTGGAGGGCAGATTCGACAATACCTGGCAGGTTCTTCAGGGATCTCACTGGAGCTATGATCCTGTGATGGTTCCATATCTTTGGGTGTCCACCGCTCGCGTCGATACCCGTCGAGCGCTACGGTTCTAGTTGTATTAGTGATAATATTCGACGATGTACGGACACCAAGAGATGATGTATTTTTGCTTATAAATTATTGAATGCATGCTAATTTGAATACTATACTTTATTTTATGATTTGGTTTTGCTTATTTTATGATTTGGTTTTGCTTATTGAATGCTCATATTGGATAAGTTCTCCTTCATTCTCGTGTGCTAGAAAATTTGATATAATAATGCATTCGGGAATGAAAGGAGGAGCTACGTACATCGATCATCGATAGTCAACCCATGATTAATAATAATGATCTAGTTTAATATTTGAATTATGAACGTAGGCTGGAAATGTCGTACTCATCGGACGACGAAAACCGCCCGGGGGAGTGTGACTGGTGCCACGACGACCGAGGTATCTGCGACAGGTTCATTGTGCTGGACGAAGATCGTCGCTTCAGCATTAAGCTCGAGGAGACCTTCGATGTTCATACGGTACACAACCGACGATAATAGTTTTTTTTCGTAATTACTCATGAATTCAACTATTTTAATCATGACAATATTTTTCATCTTTTCCAATTCGACTAGCTTATCCCATGCTTTGCAAGACGCTATGTCTTGGAGAGGATGGGTTTTGAAGACCATGAAAGTTTCGAAACCAAAAAAATTATCCTAAGTACCCATCATGGTGTGGATTTTCAAGTAAAGCTGTACAATGCTCAAAATGTAACCCATTTGGGTTGCAAAAATTGGGAAGCACTTTGCAAGATGTATGGTTTTGATGAGGGTATGCTTGTTACCATGGATCTTGGTGATCCTACAATCGAGCAAGAGAGACCTACGATTTTCGTCCTTGTAGATACACCTCCAATTCTTCCCCCATGTGAGCTTAACATAGTTATTAAGTAATTTATATTGTTTATTTCAAAATAGTTGACAACTTATTCTCCATTGACAGCTTATTTTCATTCTTCAAAGAATGTGCGGAAGATGGTAGACAGAACCTACTACACCGAAGGCTCCGAACTAACTTATCAGGAGAAAAATCATCTGGTCGCATTTTGTACTGATCTTAAGAATTACAATGTCTACAATTGAACTCCTCAACATTATGGTCAATACGTGCCACTAGTGCATGTGTTGAACTACAGTAACTACCATGGAGATACCCTGCTAAGATTTTTGTACTATTACAACATCCGTGCATCTTTTTGCACACTTCTAAAACTAGTACATCATATCATTGCTAACTATGAAGTTATTACTATGTTTTTCAACAGATAATCCCGAATGATTGCGTGCCTCATCTGATGTATACACACGGTAGCCTTCATGTTTTGAACGTACAACCAGGTCGTTCTACGAATCTCAACTGTCCATACCGGGTTTCTAAAATAAGTGGAGACATGAGAATCAAAGAATGGAAAAAATGTATGGACAGTCGTAAGGAGCTTCTTGGAAGCAACATTCAGCGAAGGGCAAAAATTAGAGATAGGATGATCGCCATTCTTCATAATGGAGAGTCAGGGTCTATATTGTTTTATGCTATTTTACCTTAAGGGTGTTTAGGTCCTACCTGATACTGATGATCATGTGTTAAGAACAATTATGTAGGCTTGGGTTCGATGACTATGAGGATGATGATCGTATGACTTATTATTAATAACAAGTAGAAGTTGTATGATGATGCATGATTAGTAGGACGAGTACTTGTTATTATATATGCTGATGTATGCGAGCATACATGAGTTATTATATCAGCGGGTAAAATGAACATATATAGCAGCAGCGTTGGTAAACCAAGGACGAAGATATAAGAGAGGACACTTCTCTCTATTAGCTAGCTAATATAACAACCTAAAAATAACCCACAAAACCCCTAAAGCAGCCAATTTCCAAAAAAAAACATGGACTTTTGGTCCCGGTTGGTGCCACCAACCGGGACCAAAGGCCCCCTAACTGGGCTCGGCGCACAGAGCCACGTGGAGGCACATTAGTCCCGGTTCTAGTTTGAACCGGGACTAATGGGTGGAGGTATTAGTAACGGCCCATTAGTCCCGGTTCATGAACCGGGACTAAAGGCCCTCACGAACCGGGACTATTAGGTGTTTTTCTACTAGTGGGACTAGAAAAAGTCCTGGGACTTATGAACCAAACAAGGCCTAAATCTGCAGGGAAGTTCAGGGAACATCATCCTAATAGTTCAACTAGGACAACATGACACTCTAAAGATGGATATGCTTTGTGGCCCATGCTCCGCGTAAGATCCAGATAGCTCCAGTTGAGCTGGAGAATCTTCTTCGAAAAAGGCTCTCATCCCGCTTTATAGATAAAGCACAACACAAAGTACAATCCCGAGCGATACAAGATAATGGGGAGCCCCTTTGCAAGCAGATCCCGGGATAATGGGCCGACATAAACGCACGCGACTACGCTGCCGAAAGCTAACAAAGAAGGAGTGAATAACTATGCCACGACAACGTCCCTCAGGAGGGTGAACGGTG
>NW_025232405.1:0-9777 GCF_018294505.1 Triticum aestivum | reverse complement strand
TTGAGGAGGACGCTGCAATGGTGCGCCTCCATCCACAAATCCACCTAGGTGACGAGGGAGACGGACTTCCCACACAACTCCATCCCCACACCCACGAGATCGGGGAGGGAGCCACGATGATCCGCTGCTGACGCCACCACGTCACCTCAACGAAGGGGCCTGCCTCTCTACTGGACAACGAAGATGTGCTATGGGTAATACTCTTCCGACTCCAGCATCAACCATCCTCCCTCCCCCGCGCCTCCACAGTGTGCAAGTGATAGCAACACCTCGTCTCCAACCGGAACTTCCTCCACCACTTCCACACCCACCACCACAAAGGAGGGGCCGCACCTCCTCTGAGCCTACGTGTCCGCATGTGTTGTCTGCATCAAATTTGCCCCGATCCTATAATCTCTATACTGTATGCCTCCCAAGAGTTTCGACCTTGCACGCTACAACGACCGTGGTAACTACACCAGCCACCCAGCTAACATTGTCCTCGATTGCTGCCACGGCCGTGTCATCTATAAAGACTTCCGGCGAGAAGAGATCATTGCATGTGACTCCATCACTAGAAGTAGTGCATCTTGCCCATTCGACCTGGGCTTCAGAGGGGCTACCTCGACGTGGCGGCGCTCTACGTTGATGCCCCCTGCCATGACCACGTGCACGTTAGCTGCCACTCAAGCCCCTTCAAGGTGGATTTAATGAACATGTCCTAATGACATACATCAGTAGTACGGCCAATCGCATGTGTTTACTCAGAGACAGGAATATGAGGCAACCTCGTCTCAACATCAACTCCATGTGCGAGTTTTGATCATCATACTCCGGGGACCCTTATTGGGAATTCCCTTTATTGTACTTCTAATTACACATTATGATGATGACATGTTTGTCTAATTACTGAGTATAGCAGTTCATACTAAGTCCTGAGGCTGCATGGTTCAATCAGCAATTGATAAATAAAAGTGGGGAAATATAATTATGCAAGCAAGTTTATTATATTTGGAGTTTGAAGTACACATTATGAAGGAGGGCCTGAACAGAACACATAAAATGCTTGGGTCTGCGAGGGCGCCATGTGAACCTGTGTAAATTTGCCAACCTACAAGTATTGAACAATTACAATAGTACCTTAGAAGTACATTGTTTTACTTGTAAATTTTGGGCCCAAAACCGTATATTTTCTTCTCGCACAAAATAGAGATATTGTGTACCATGTGGTGTATTCTTACACATCTGGATATTTTGGAAGGTTCACCATGGGTCATGTTTAAGTTCTTGCTCGGTTGAACACCCCATAACCTACATTTTCAGAACTTTTATTTCTCAAAGAAACTGATTATATTCTTTTGAGTCTCTAATGAAGCTCTGCTGGTGTTTGGTTGCAATACTCAACCTCACTAACTTTGCTGGTGACCACCAGTGCCACTCTCATAGTAAACACACATGTGAATGTGTCCATCTTAAGCTGGGCGTTATATATAAATGACCTCTCATGAGAACATTTTGTGTCCTTTAGGTAGAGAGAACACCATGCTTGGCACTATGCCCCAAATTGCCTACCAATTAGGGGAATGCATGTATGACACTTGGATTGGGAAGAATTGAGAATTCAGTTGCGATAACTCATACTTATTGGGATAATAGTAAATCAATATGTTTATCTATTTGGATGACAGACTCTATGCTCTGAGGATAAACCTAGGTCGGGGGCAATGCCATGGGAGCTGTTCTGCGCCTGAAGCCTTTATCCCGGCAGCTCACCAATGCTAGTGGTGGAGGACAAACCAGAAAAGTTATAAGGTGAAAATGACCAACTGAAAAAATAAAAGCACTTCACTCTGCGATAATAACTCTTCATACCTAGCAATCTATTCACGCTCAAAAATCACAATCAAGCACTCCAGATTTTTAATTACCGCTATGCCATCTATTTTATCTGAAGGACTTGTCAGTTTTACAGCAATTTACTTGATGTTGATACTACTGGGCCTGGAATTCTCTGCTGAAGATGCGGGACACATACGACAGCTTGTAGTTTTTTGCAGGACTTCCAACTCATTTGAATTTCTTCTTTTTGTTGCGAAAGTATTTCAATGTTATTTATATGGCCGAAATTAACGCAGATAAATCAGAATGCCGTAGCAATTTGTTCTCGGTCTACAAGTCGTTTTGACGTTTACATGTCTGAAATTATTGCTGTAGAAATTGTGATGACAAAGACTGGGCTTTCCTTTCCCTGAGAGCGAGCTGCCCTGGGAACGAGGTTGCTGCTGCTGTCCAGTTATTTTTAGTGGTTCATATGAGCCAGAGGACTCGTCGTCCTCGCAGCGGTTGTCTACTTCTGAAGATGCGAGACTGGACGGCAGCGAGTCTACAATCACACTCGTAATTGCAGGAACACACACGGCAGGAGGTTGCATTCTTGGCTTGTAGTTTTTTGCTGAACTTTGAGGTCATTTGAGTGTTTTTTATACGGCTGAAATTACCGCCAATTAAATCATAATGTGTATGACAGCAAGAAATCCAACTTAATTTTTCTTACCCTGAGCTGACGGCGAGGTTGCTGCTGCTGTGCAGTACTCCATATATGCGACACTGGACTGCGGGTGACTGAAATTCCAGAGATAATGTCCATCGCGACTCGACTGAAATTCCACAACTCAATTTCTTACCCTGAGGCTAAGGTTGCTACTGTTGTCCACTGATTTGTAAGGGTCCAAAGGACTCATAATTTTTGTAGCAATTTACTTGATGACACACTAACTTGGACCGGGACGGCAACAAGTCTACAATCACATTCATGATTTACAAAACACCAGAAAAAGATCACCACCAGCAGCTATAGAAAATGGATTTCTCTGCATTTCTTACATTACGTTTTGTTTTGTAATCACATAAATCACCATAATACATTCTTTCAACCATGTATTCGTGCTAACAATGTTTCAACACAAATCCCAAATAACACTTCAGTTTTCACGAGCTACTATTCATATATTCGGATAATATCTGCCTTCCAGAAAGATGATTACATTCAGGCAATTAAGCAGTTGGAGTTCTACCTCCTCTTTAACTGCTAGATTTATTACATATTTCCACATAAAAGTTCACAGGACACGGGACACATAAGAATCTGAGACCTCATCCTCCTCCAAGATCTCGGTCATCTCGAATAACAAAGGGTAAGAATCCAGAACAGTGGTGTACTCATCGTCGCAGAAGAATGGCCTGGAAGGCATTTGCAGGCCATCCAAGCCACCTTCGAGCATCTCTATGACTTCGCTCATTGTTGGCCTGTCATGGGACTTCATCTGAATGCACCATAATCCAACAACGCACAACTTCCTCTCCAACTCATGCATCTCAATATCATCAACACTAGCAAATATCTCGCCCACATGGTCTTCTTGAATTAGCCGGTCATACACCCAAGCCGGGTAGTATGCTTGGCTTGAGTTTGCTGTGTTTGGATCCGCGTTCCTTCTTCCTCCAGCCATCTTCAGCAGCAGCATCCCAAAGCTGTAAACATCAGAATTGCTCGATACGACGCCAAAGCTCCGTGATATCATCTCAGGCGCTATGTACCCAATAGTTCCCCGTAGGCAAGACATGTGTCTTCATAGGATACCCAAATCGGAGAAATGTGTCTTCATACGATACCCAAAGGAAACTGTTGGGTACACCTTCTATCACAGATCCGTAGGCAAGACATTCGTTGCTAAGAATGGATCCTTTCTAGAGAAGGAGTTTCTCTCGAAAGAAGTGAGTGGGAGGAAAGTAGAACTTGATGAGGTAACTGTACCTGCTCCCTTATTGGAAAGTAGCTCATCAAAGAAATCTGTTCCTGTGACGCCTACACCAATTAGTGAGGAAGTTAATGATGATGATCATGGAACTTCAGATCAAGTTGTTACTGAACCTCGTAGATCCACCAGAGTAAGATCCGCACCAGAGTGGTACGGTAATCCTGTTCTGGAAGTCATGTTACTAGACCATGATGAACCTACAAACTATGAAGAAGCGATGGTGAGCCCAGATTCTGCAAAATGGCTTGAAGCCATGAAATCTGAGATGGGATCCATGTATGAGACCAAATTGTGGACTTTGGTTGACTTGCCCGATGATCGGCAAGCAATTGAGAATAAATGGATCTTCAAGAAGTAGACTGACACTGACGGTAATGTTACTATCTACAAAGCTCGACTTGTCGCAAAAGGTTTTTGACAAGTTCAAGGGATTGACTACGATGAGACCTTCTCACCCGTAGCGATGCTTAAGTCTGTCCGAATCATATTAGCGATTGCCGCATTTTATGATTACGAAATATGGCAGATGGATGTCAAAACTGCATTCCTGAATGGGTTTCTGGAAGAAGAGTTGTATATGATGCAACCGGATGGTTTTGTCGATCCAAAGGGAGCTAACAAAGTGTGCAAGCTCCAGCAATCCATTTATGGACTGGAGCAAGCCTCTCGGAGTTAGAATAAACGCTTTGATAGTGTGATCAAAGCATTTGGTTTTGTACAGACTTTTGGAGAAGCCTGTATTTACAAGAAAGTGAGTGGGAGCTCTGTAGCATTTCTGATATTATATGTGGATGACATATTGCTGATCGGAAATGATATAGAATTTCTGGATAGCATAAAGGGATACTTGAATAAGAGTTTTTCAATGAAAGACCTCGGTGAAGCTACTTACATATTGGGCATTAAGATCTATAGAGATAGATCAAGACGCTTAATTGGACTTTCACAAAGCACATACCTTGACAAAGTTTTGAAAAAGTTCAAAATGGAACAAGCAAAGAAAGGGTTCTTGCCTGTGTTACAAGGTGTGAAGTTGAGTAAGACTCAATGCCCGACCACTGCAGAAGATAGAGAGAAGATGAAAGATGTTCCCTATGCTTCAGCCATAGGCTCTATCATCTATGCAATGATGTGTACCGGACCTGATGTGTTCCTTGCTATAAGTCTAGCAGGGAGGTACCAAAGTAATCCAGGAGTGGATCACTGGACAACGGTCAAGAACATCCTGAAATACCTGGAAAGGACTAAGGATATGTTTCTCGTTTATGGAGGTGACAAAGAGCTCATCGTAAATGGTTACATTGATGCAAGTTTTGACACTGATCCGGACGATTCTAAATCACAAACCGGATACGTGTTTACATTGAACGGTGGAGCTGTCAGTTGGTGCAGTCCTAACAAAGCGTCGTGGCGGGATCTACATGTGAAGCGGAGTACATAGCTGCTTCGGAAGCAGCAAATGAAGGAATATGGATGAAGGATTTCATATCCGATCTAGGTGCCATACCTAGTGCATCGGGTCCAATGAAAATCTTTTTTGACAATACTGGAGCAATTGCCTTGGCGAAGGAATCCAGATTTCACAAGAGAACCAAGCACATCAAGAGACGCTTCAATTCCATCCGGGATCTAGTCCAGGTGGGAGACATAGAAATTTGCAAGATACATACGGATCTGAATGTTGCAGACCCATTGACTAAGCCTCTTCCACGAGCAAAACATGATCAGCACCAAGGCTCCATGGGTGTTAGAATCATTACTGTGTAATCTAGATTATTGACTCTAGTGCAAGTGGGAGACTGAAGGAAATATGCCCTAGAGGCAATAATAAAGTTATTATTTATTTCCTTATATCATGATAAATGTTTATTATTCATGCTAGAATTGCATTAACCGGAAACATAATACATGTGTGAATACATAGACAAACAGAGTGTCACTAGTATGCCTCTACTTGACTAGCTCGTTAATCAAAGATGGTTATGTTTCCTAACCATAGACAAAGAGTTGTTATTTGATTAACGGGATCACATCATTAGGAGAATGATGTGATTGACATGACCCATTCCGTTAGCTTAGCACACGATCGTTTAGTATGTTGCTATTGCTTTCTTCATGACTTATACATGTTCCTATGACTATGAGATTATGCAACTCCTGTTTACCGGAGGAACACTTTGTGTGCTACCAAACGTCACAATGTAACTGGGTGATTATAAAGGTGCTCTACAGGTGTCTCCGAAGGTACAAGTTGGGTTGGCATATTTCGAGATTAGGATTTGTCACTCCGATTGTCGGAGAGGTATCTCTGGGCCCTCTCGGTAATGCACATCACTTAAGCCTTGCAAGCATTGCAACTAATGAGTTAGTTGCAGGATGATGTATTACGGAACGAGTAAAGAGACTTGCCGGTAACGAGATTGAACTAGGTATTGAGATACCGACGATCGAATCTCAAGCAAGTAACATACCGATGACAAAGGGAACAACGTATGTTGTTATGCGGTCTGACCGATAAAGATCTTCGTAGATTATGTAGGAGCCAATATGAGCATCCAGGTTCCGCTATTGGTTATTGACCAGAGACGTGTCTCGGTCATGTCTACATAGTTCTCGAACCAGTAGGGTCCGCACGCTTAACGTTTCGATGACAATTATATTATGAGTTTATATGTTTTGATGTACCGAAGGTTGTTCGGAGTCCCGGATGTGATCACGGACATGACGAGGAGTCTCGAAATGGTCGAGACATGAAGATTGATATATTGGAAGCCTATGTTTGGATATCGGAAGTGTTCCGGGTGAAATCAGGATTTTACCGGAGTACCGGGAGGTTACCGGAACCCCCCGGGAGTTAAATGGGCCTTAGTGGGCCTTTACGGAGAAGAGGAGAGGCGACCAGGGCTGGGCCGCGCGCCCCTCCCCCCTAGTCCGAATAGGACATGGAGAGGAGGGCGGCGCCCCCCTTCCTTCTCTCCCTCCTCTTTCCCCCTCCCGAATCCTATGGGAGTAGGACTCCTCCTGGCGCGCCCTCTCCCTGGCCAGCCGCACCCCCCCTTGCTCTGTTATATAACGGGGCAGGGGGCACCCCATAGACACAACAATTGATTTGTTTGATCTTTTAGCCGTGTGCGGTGCCCCCTCCACCATAGTCCACCTCGATAATATTGTAGCGGTGCTTAGGCGAAGCCCTGCGTCGGTAGAACATCAACATCGTCACCACACTGGTGTGCTGACGAAACTCTCCCTCAACACTCGGGTGGATCGGAGTTCGAGGGACGTCATCGGGCTGAACGTGTGCTGAACTCGGAGGTGTCGTGCGTTCGGTACTTGATCGGTCAGATCGTGAAGACGTACGACTACATCAACCGTGTTGTGCTAACGCTTCCGCTCTCGGTCTATGAGGGTACGTAGACAACACTCTCCCCTCTCGTTGCTATGCATCACCATGATCTTGCGTGCGCGCAGGAATTTTTTTGAAATTACTACGTTCCCCAACACTCTGTACAAACCCTACACTACTAGGGAAAACCCTAGCAGTAGCGCGGGTATTTTGCCTATCAGTAGCGCGTGATGACGCGCTACTGATAAGGCGCTACAGCTAACGTGTAGCAGTAGCGCCTGTCGTCCCATGCTACTGCTATACATGGATAGCAGTAGCATGCTTTAGTGAAAAGCACTACTGCTAATATCTGCAGCGCTTTTTATAAGGGAGCGCTACTGGTAAGGCAGCGCTACTGCTAACTTTGTTCCCCTCGCTACTGCTAGTTTTATTATTATTTTTTTCTGCTATTTGTTTTGTATTTGAATAGGCTTTATAAAATAATCTTTAGCATATCATACACATACAAATGTAATCGTAGCATATACATACAACTAGTCCCATCAAATCATGTCATCATCATAATCATCATCTAACACAAATTGGTCTCTCGTCATCATCTCAAAAATAGCGATACAAGTCTCGATTACTTGCAACTACATCGTCATCCATCTAAACAATGATATGCGCGAGAAGAGCTATCACTTTGAGTGAGAGCGGAACTATGTGAGGTTTTACTTTGTGTGATTAAGATGGCCGCAGATTACCTCAAACCAAGGACCCAAACTTTAGTAGTGTGCACCCAAGGATTCGAAAGGATAGAATGGCTTATCCACATCTTAAGGAATGCATTGGTGCACTAGATGGTACTCATGTCCGAGCGTCCATTCCTACTGGCGACCAAGTTAGATACATTGGAAGGTCGGGATAAAAAACACAGAATGTTCTGGCAATATGTGATTTTGACATGCATTTCATGTACACCTCAATTGGTCAACCTGGTTCTATGCATGATACCAGTGTCTTGTATCATGCAATTGAAGCTGACAAAGATACCTTTCCTCATCCTCCAAAGGGTTAGTAGTTCCTATAATAATTTCGTCGATTCAAATTCTTAAACAAATCATAGGCCTTACATGCAATCTGCTTGTTGTTTGTAGGTAAGTACTATCTTGTGGATGCAGGCTATCCTAATAGACCTGGATATCTGGCACCTTACAAGGGAGAGAGGTACCACGTTCCTGATTTTCAACGAGGTGTGGCTCCAAGAACACATAAGGAGAAATTTAACAAGATACACTCATCCAAGCGTAATGTGATCGAGAGAGCGTTTGGCGTGTGGAAAATGAAGTGGCAGATTCTACTAGAGATGCCAAATCATTCAGTTGAAACTCAAAAGATGATAGTGGCTGCAACTATGACCCTTCACAACTATATTCGATATCATGATAAGGGTGACCTTCACTTTCTTCGAGTCGACAGAGATCCCAACTATGTCCCAACTATCCCTTCAAGGTATCAACGCTACGCCATCCCTCCAAATGCATCAGACGCGTCAACATCAGCGGCTAGCGATAAAGACATGGACCAGTTCCGTAATAGACTAGCAACTGATATTGCTCTTGGTTGGTGACTTTCGCTTCTGCTATAAATGTGAGTACACACTCCCCATGCATGTGTTTATATTTGTTACGATCCTATAGTTTTTATCTTGCTTGATCAATTCATGCTTTCTTAGATAACTGGGTGTGAAGTTAAACATGTGAATGTTGTCTCCAAACAAGTCAAAAGTGTTCAGTGGCTTTGTCATTCGCTAAAATATTAGCCACAATATTACTTGTCATTTATTTCCTTGTCGCAAGACGCATTAGTCTAGAATCTGAAAGACGTTGTTAGCTAGTTCAGTGACTACCTGATTCTGCTTCTTTCACATATTCTATGTCTTTTTGTAACTATTAACAAATTTCATAATTTTGTAGGTGAAATTAGTTGAAGAAGAGTATATATGTTTTGGTTCTATTCAAGCAATCACCACCGTGCATAAATATTTTCATGTCTTGAAAATTGTCTCCATGAGCTTCACTGGAACTAGATTGATGTCTACAATATTCATATGTTTATGTGGTTTTTGTTCGTGTTTGTCATCTGAAAACCCTATTTGTGCATGTTGCTAAAATCCTGTAATTCCAGCAAACTCACGCTGAAGTGTTTCTGTGCGATAAATTTCATCATGTGTGAAATTTTGTACATAGAAATTATGTGTGAAATACAACATTATTTTCAGTAAACTGAGCATTTTAGTGCAATTTTGTGCATTATATTGCATCCTTGGCACAAGTGAACACGTGCACGTACTGAGCAGTGGCAAACCAGATCGATGTGGGGTGGGAAGCAAGCGATCCAGAGTACGGGAGTGGAGTTGGTTGCCGAACATGTTGTCTGCTCCTGATTATTCATGAGGAGCTGGCTATCCAGGAGCGGGGAGTGGAGCTCAGGAGTTGACAGAGTGGAGCTGATCGATGATTTCCACACCAGATGTTAATTCTATTGGAGTGGAGCTGAGGATGTGACATGAAAAAGTTCACTAGAATTAACATCTGGTGAGGAAATCATCGTGAGAATGAAAGAGAGAGAGAGAGAGAGAGAGAGAGAGAGAGA
>NW_025232404.1:8341-9778 GCF_018294505.1 Triticum aestivum | reverse complement strand
AGTTTTCTGTCATGGTTTACCTTAGTCAGCGCCAGCTTTGAGCTCGGTCACGAGACGTCGAGCTTCTGAGAATCCTGTGGAGCTTGTTGCCCCGTCAGAAGGAGCCTCGCAAGAGGTGAGCACCAGTTGCAGTGCGCGTGCGCTTGCTTCGCGCTGTCCCGCTCGCGAGGAGCTCGTGAGGGGAAGGCGATGGACATGAGTCCCAGACAAAACGAGATCCAGAAGGCAAGAAATTTCTCAAACGATAAAAGGCTCCCCCCGCGTGCATCGATAAAAATTCGGCTTCAACTTAAATCCAGATCCAGAAAGCAAAGCTACAGAAAGAGAGATCAAAGCAAAAGGCCGCATCCGGCACCTAGTCTAGTCTTCTGGTCTTCAAGTCTTCTCACCAGCGCGGAGCTAAGTGTTACCACTAGGCGTGGGTGGGAGCCCCAGGGCCTGAGGCCGGCACCCCTGAGACTCTGGGGCGTGTACAGCCCCAACTCATTATTACGTGAGAGTGTCACGGGCGGCGAGCTTCACAGGCACCGGGCCTTCTTCACAGGTACCGGCCTTGCTTCATATCGCTAGATGAGGGCCCCGCCTTGCGCCACCCTTGACCTCCTTTGAGCCGACCGGTCACCGGGACGACACAAAAGAGGGAAAGAGGATGCCAGCGGTGCCCTCGGCGACCACAGGTCCTCTACCGGGGGAAGGGTCGTCGAGGCCTCCCCGACAGAGGGCCTACCTCCGGGTGTCGCCTGGCGTCGTACGATGCGGGGAGGGGCCTTGCTCCTGGCTCCCTCCTACCGGCCCCCAGTGTGTTTCCCTTGTTGGGAGGGGTGCTGCCGTGCCAGGGTCGTCGATCGACGCTGCAACGTGATTCATCTGCAGCCCATGGTTAGCGTAAGCCTGTTCCTGTGAGATTAGCGGTACCCTGCAGTTGTCGTTGACGGCGCGATCGTCGTGGTTCTCCGTCGGTTCTTGGAAAGCCTCGGCTCCTAGCGCCCCCTCTCCCCAATCTTCTCCAACGAACGAGCCGTGGTCGTCCTCCAGTGCGTACTCTTGGTCCATCATGCGGGGCACGTAGGCCTCCGGGCACTACAAAAAAAATACACTTCCGTGATGATACGTGTTTGTCACAGTAGGTCGCCTTTTCTGTCATGCATGTACATCCATGACAAATTTATGACAGAATCAAGATAGTTATACCTGTGCTGTCGTAGAAGTGTTCCATGACATTGCCAAAATTATCATCACGGAAGTGTCCACTTCCATGACGATAAATCGCACGTCACAGATGTGCTTTCGTCAAGGGTGACCGACACGTGGCATCCACCGTAACGGAACGCCGTTAAGCTATCGGGTCGGGTTTTGGATCCGATAACCTGTTAACAGCCCCGACCAATGGGGATTTTCCACGTGTAAAATAATCATTGGCTGGAGGAAACACGTGTC
>NW_025232404.1:2858-4990 GCF_018294505.1 Triticum aestivum | reverse complement strand
GTTCTTGTGCATGTACAACCGGGGTGCTATCTCCACCAAGAGGTAGCACTGTTTTATTTGAAGACCGTGTTTTTAGTCCGCTAGATACTGGCATCACCCGCTCCAATTCAAATGGCTGGTAAACAGGAAACATAGTTGAATGTACAGACATTGTATGAGAGATAGATGCAATAGATAGTGTGGAAAAAAGAGGGCATGAAATAGTTGACATGTATATTGTTTAACTAAAACGGATAGCATGACATAGTTTCACATATATGATGTCTATCTAAACTGGATAGCATAGCATAACATAATTCAAAGATATGATGAATAACTAAACAGGATCGCATGACATAATTCACCTACATGTTATCTAAGTAATCAGGATCGCATCATTTAATTCACATATGTGATATATATGCTAAACAGAGGGCATTCGATATGATGTCTGAACTAAGAACATGGTGTTGAATATTATGTATATGATGTCTAAACTATGCAATGCAAGACACCGTATGCATGATATGAGCAGTATAACTGTGCCAAGTTGGAGCATACACCTCAGTGGGGGAATAGGACTGGTCATCTGTCTCTGAATCCATCTCTGAGGAGCTATCGGGACCCAACAAGAGATCTGCTTCGACAGGTAGCACTGTCTACTCTGAAGGCCTTGTTTTCACTCCAGATTTTTCCATCTCCCACCCAAATGGCTGATTCACAGGAAGAGTAGTTTAATGTAAAAACATTGTCGACAAATGGAAATGTAATGAAGAAAAGGATGGGCAAGATATCATTCAAATATATGATGCCTGGTTAAACAAGATGGCATTGCACATTTCACATATATTATGGCTGGCTAAAAGACATGAGACTGCATAATTCCCATATATGATATAGAAACTAAACAGGTGGCATTACAGAACATGTCTAAACTAAGCAGATGACATATATGATGTCAAAAGTAGGCACTGCAAGGCAACATATGCATGATATGACTAACATCATCATGCCAAGGTAGAGCAAACACCTTGGGGGGTAAATAGGAGTGGTCAGCGGCATCTGAATCTGCCTCAGAATAGATATCTTCCTCTGGATTACAATCTGGAGAGGGGTGGGGAGGGTTTGCCATTGAACCCACCATGGAGCGATGTCTGCATGACATTGTATTGCCGCGCAAAACTCTTCTCTTTTTCTCTACATGTTCAGCATGACTGTGTACGATATCTGACATGCATACGAAAAAAATATGGTGAGATTATGTAAGGAGAGCATGCAGAAATTTAGAGTGATGGTAACAACCAGTGGATCGACGTTTTTCTGTTGAACCAAAATAGCCCTAATGGATCGACGTGAATGTATAGTAATAAGTGATGCAACAAGTGTACAACCTCTTTGCCGTAGCCGTGTCGACCTCAGCATCATTGGGTTGGTCGCTGAAGCAGTTGAGGTAGATGTGGTTGTCGGAGGTGTGGAGGAAGATCTGAGGAATCTGTAGACGGCGTCCAGGGCACTGCTCTGTTGTGATGGATCATTCTATCATCGGAGTAGCTCCGGTGAGCCGTAAGACGTCAAGGTTGAAGCAACACAAGACAGACATCGTCAATCTCAAGTGGGATTCTAATAGCATCTCCAATAGATGATGTAAAATGGATGTAAAATTAACATCACCAAAAACCACCTGACTACAACAGATGAGGTAAAAACTGTTGACTCTGAACTTAACTGTCGAAACTGAAATTTACTGTGGAATCTGAATGCTACTGTCGAAACTGAACGCAATGGTAGCAGAGAGGCACTTGACATGTAGTTTAGGGAGGGCCTGCAGTTCATCTTCAACCTGCACCCCCCTGAGCCGCCAGCCACCACCGGCCGAACCGCCGGCCCCAGCGCCGCCTCGCCGCCCCGAAACAACTCGCCACCGCCGCCCCGGCCAACCCTCTAGGCCCCCGCCCCCCACCCTGAACCCTAAGATAGATAGTGGGGTACCTCTCCGGCGAGCCCCCATCCCTGCTGCGGGTGGTTCTTCCTTAACTCCGGCGAGCCCCCCAACCCCTGAAAATTGACTGACCCAAAATTCGATTCAGTCGACTGAAGTGCGGCTTAATCGGAGCAGAGCAGCAGCACTAGCGAGGGGGAGAGCAGTAGCAGCA
>NW_025232404.1:0-1698 GCF_018294505.1 Triticum aestivum | reverse complement strand
ATTCACACCACACAAAGAGAGAGTCTTGCCCCGTTTTACTATACAAATGCTATTCAAAGCTACTCCCTCCTTCCATCTATATAGGGCCTAATGCGTTTTTCGATGCTAAATTTGACCAAATATTAGAGCAATGATATATGACATGCAACTTACACAAAGCACACCGTTAAATTCGTCTGTGAAAGGTTCTTTCAATGATATAATTTTCACATTGTGCATGTCATGTACTATTAATCTTGTCAATAGTCAAAGGCGGTCTTAAAAATCTCATTACGCCCTATATAGATGGAAGGAGGGAGTATGAATCCATGTTATGTCCGATTAAATTTTTTCGCTTGCTTTATAATGCATGTAACCTACTCATACCAACATTTTAGTGCATTCCAAATGTCTATACTACCGTTGCAATTCGAACTAAATTTGAATTCGTTTCTCTATTTCAATAAGAATCTACAATCATGATTGTTGCCAACTTCAACCATCATAGTTTCCTTGCTATCCGCCAGATATAAATCGGACGACCCATAATGCAGGATGGCAGGCACACCATCATCAACAACTCCGTTTTTTATAAGAGTAGAGATAAAATATATTAAATGTAGTATAACATGTTCATAACCACACCATGTGTATCACCGTTATATATATTCACACATGCGTCGGTTTGAAACACTATGATAAATTCTTCAAATATCCGAATTCGCTTTTTATAATGAAGTATATATGATCTCTATTCGTCTTTTACACCCACACAACCCTCTTATCTTTGTAGCTAGCGCTAACTTTCTCTTGTGCATGCACACGCCCGCATCCCTCTCACCCTCCCTCAGCATTCTCTAGCTCCATCGCGCAAATTCGTCTTTTCACTTTAGGTCATTCACCCATGGTGTGTGTAGGCCCCCCAGCTCCTTATTTACGGCACACATCATTCGATATGCCTCTCTAGCCAGGTGTGCCTAGCACAAACACATGCTTCCCCTCTTCTCTTGTCACCGTCCATGCCTCACTCCCACCACTCTTTTCATCGTTCTCGTACTCGCACACTCCTCCCCCCTCGATATAGTATGCCTCTCGTACCACCTCCTACATGCATCCCTCTCTCTCTATCCTTCTCCTCGTGCCTCATTTGCTTCTAACACACACATGCATGTATATCGATCGATCTCCCAACATATACCTAGATCGACTTTAACTACCCCCCATCGATCGACGTACCTCACAAGTTATGTCTCTCCTTTCTCTAACAAAGGGCGATTGATCTTACTATGTAGTTACGTCTGCTTACCACAGCCACATCGTCCCCCCTCATCATTCGTGCATTCCTCCTGACCCGTCTCTCACACGCACGTGCACAGCAAGCAGCCATCTCCTCTCTTATTGATATTGCAGGCATGCCCTCCGTTTGTCTAGCAAGCCTATCCCACCATGTGTTACAAGCAACTCCACTACCACCCCCTCCAACACTCTAGCTCTGTCTCTCTCCCAACCTTATTCCTCTCCTGCACATATGCATGGATGCCGATCAATCTCCCTTAATACATGAGGCAGATCGATCTCCTTAATACATGAGGTAGGCCTCTCTCCTCCTCCACACATATACTAGCCATTGTACCTCTATAGTTAATTGGGCCTCCCTCTTCCCCCACCACACACCGATAGTCGAGCGCTGCAGGTAGGTATCCATGCCACAGAGACAAA
>NW_025232403.1:5971-9779 GCF_018294505.1 Triticum aestivum | reverse complement strand
TCACCTGTGATACGTGCTTCCAACCAACTGCTGAAAGTCCTGATGTGTTCACATGTAATCCAGTCGTCGCACTGCTCCGGGTGTTTGGAGCGCAGACTGTTCTTGTGTTCATCGACATACGGGGTCACCAAGGTAGAGTTCTGTAGAACTGTGTAGTGTGCTTGAGACCAAGAATATCCGTCCCTGCATATTATTGAGTCCCTTCCAAGCGTGCCTTTTCCAGTCAGTCTCCCCTCATACCGCGATTTAGGGAGACCTATCTTCTTAAGGCCAGGAATGAAGTCAACACAAAACCCGATGACATCCTCTGTTTGATGGCCCATGGAGATGCTTCCTTCTGGCCTAGCGCGGTTACGGACATATTTCTTTAGGACTCCCATGAACCTCTCAAAGGGGTACATATTGTGTAGAAATACGGGGCCCAGAATGACAATCTCGTCAACTAGATGAACTAGGACGTGCATCATGATATTGAAGAAGGATGGTGGGAACACCAGCTCGAAATTGACAAGACATTGCACCACATCACTCCTTAGCCTTGGTATGATTTCTGGATCGATCACCTTCTGAGATATTGCATTGAGGAATGCACATAGCTTCACAATGGCTAATCGGACGTTTTCCGGTAGAAGCCCCCTCAATGCAACCGGAAGCAGTTGCGTCATAATCACGTGGCAGTCATGAGACTTTAGGTTCTGAAACTTTTTCTCTGCCATATTTATTATTCCTTTTATATTCGACGAGAAGCCAGTCGGGACCTTCATACTAAGAAGGCATTCAAAGAAGATTTCCTTCTCTTCTTTGGTAAGAGCATAGCTGGCAGGACCTTCATACTGCTTTGGAGGCATGCCGTCTTTTTCGTGCAAACGTTGCAGGTCCTCCCGTGCCTCAGCTGTATCTTTTGTCTTCCCATACACGCCCAAGAAGCCTAGCAGGTTCACGCAAAGGTTCTTCGTCACGTGCATCACGTCGATCGAAGAGCGGACCTCTAGGTCTTTCCAGTAGGGTAGGTCCCAAAATATAGATTTCTTCTTCCACATGGGTGCGTGTCCCCCAGCGTCACTCGGAACAGCTAGTCCGCTGGGACCCTTTCCAAAGATTACGTGTAAATCATTGACCATAGCAAGTACGTGATCACCGGTACGCATGGCGGGCTTCTTCCGGTGATTTGCCTCGCCTTTGAAATGCTTGCCTTTCTTTCGACATTGATGGTTGGTCGGAAGAAATCGACGATGGCCTAGGTACACATTCTTCCTGCAGCTTGCCAGGTATATACTATCGGTGTCAAGTAAACAGTGCGTGCATGCATGGTATCCCTTGTTTGTCTGTCCTGAAAGGTTACTAAGAGCGGGTCAATCGTTGATGGTCACGAACAGCAACGCCTTTAGGTTAAATTCCTCCTGTTTGTGCTCATCCCACGTACGTACACCGTTTCCATTCCACAGCTCTAAAAGTTCTTCAACTAATGGCCTTAGGTACACATCAATGTCATTGCCGGGTTGCTTAGGGCCTTGGATGAGAACTGGCATCATAATGAACTTCCGCTTCATGCACATCCAAGGAGGAAGGTTATACATACATAGAGTGACGAGCCAGGTGCTGTGATTGCTGCTCTGCTCCTCGAAAGGATTAATGCCATCCGCGCTTAAAGCAAACCATACGTTCCTTGGCTCACTTGCAAACTCATCCCAGTACTTTCTCTCGATTTTTCTCCACTGCGACCCGTCAGCGGGTGCTCTCAACTTCCCGTCTTTCTTACGGTCCTCACTATGCCATCGCATCAACTTGGCATGCTCTCCGTTTCTGAACAGACGTTTCAACCGTGGTATTATAGGAGCATACCACATCACCTTCATAGGAACCCTCTTCCTGGGGGGCTCGCCGTCAACATCACCAGGGTCATCTCGTCTGATCTTATACCGTAATGCACCGCATACCGGGCATGCGTTCAGATCCTTGTACGCACCGCGGTAGAGGATGCAGTCATTAGGGCATGCATGTATCTTCTGCACCTCCAATCCTAGAGGGCATACGACCTTCTTTGCTGCGTATGTACTGTCGGGCAATTCGTTATCCTTTGGAAGCTTCTTCTTCAATATTTTAAGTAGCTTCTCAAATCCTTTGTCAGGCACAGCATTTTCTGCCTTCCACTGCAGCAATTCCAGTACGGTACCCAGCTTTGTG
Source organism: Triticum aestivum (assembly GCF_018294505.1). Lineage (NCBI taxonomy): Eukaryota > Viridiplantae > Streptophyta > Magnoliopsida > Poales > Poaceae > Triticum > Triticum aestivum. The sequence goes on along the minus strand of NW_025232403.1, from coordinate 7,595 downwards.
TTGCCATCTTCGCAATTGGGGTACAACCCTTTTTTGTGGTCCTCTAGCATGCGATCGAACTTCAGCTTCTCCTTCTGACTTTCGCATTGCGTCCTTGCATCGACAATGACCCGGCGGAGATCATCATCATCGGGCACATCGTCTGGTTCCTCTTGATCTTCAGTAGCTTCGCCCGTTGCAGCATCATCATGCACATCGTCTGGTTCCTCTTGATCTTCAAGAGCATCACCGTATTCAGGGGGCACATAGTTGTCATCGTACTCTTCTTCTTCGCCATCTTCCATCATAACCCCTATTTCTCCGTGCCTCGTCCACACATTATAGTGTGGCATGAAACCCTTGTAAAGCAGGTGGGTGTGGAGGATTTTCCGGTCAGAGTAAGACTTCGTATTCCCACATATAGGGCATGGACAACACATAAAACCATTCTGCTTGTTTGCCTCAGCCACTTCGAGAAAATCATGCACGCCCTTAATGTACTCGGAGGTGTGTCTTGAACCGTACATCCATTGCCGGTTCATCTGCGTGCATTATATAATTAAGTGACCAAATTAATAGAAGTTCATCATCACATTAAAACCAAAGTACATACATAGTTCTCATCTAACAACATAAAGCTCTGCAGAGCATCTAAATTAATTAAACCATACACTGAAACTATGTAAAACATTTCAATGCGAAAACAAATGCGATCATAATCGCAACCAATGTAACAACTGATCCAATGGCATAATGATACCAAGCCTCGGTATGAATGGCATATTTTCTAATCTTTCTAATCTTCAAGCGCATTGCATCCATCTTGATCTTTTGATCATCGACGACATCCGCAACATGCAACTCCAATATCATCTTCTCCTCCTCAACTTTTCTAATTTTTTCCTTCAACAAATTGTTTTCTTCTTCAACTAAATTTAACCTCTCGACAATAGGGTCGGTTGGAATTTCCGGTTCAACAACCTCCTAGATAAATAAAATCTATGTCACGTTGGTCGGCATAATTGTCATAAACAATAAATGAACCAATAGTTATGAAAAGATAATATATACCACATCTGAATCGTCACTCGCCGGAGGAGGAGGCGGTGGAGGAGGCGGAGTGCCCTAACTCGCCGGAGCAGGAGGAGGAGGCGGAGGCGTCCAGTTCAGAAGGTTGATGAGCTCCTTCTTCCATAGGCATGGAGTCTTCAGAGCAGAACCCAGCCTAGTCTCCCCTTCACCGGTAGGGTGGTCAAGCACGAGGTCCTCAAATCCCTCCGTTATTTCATCCACCATCACCTTAGCATATCCTTTTGGAATCGGCTGGCAGTGATAAGTTGTGCCGAGTCCACTAGGATAAACTTGGCCAACAGCCGCCTTGACCTTCAAATTCATCCATCGCGCCATCATGTGGCAATTTTGAGACTCCGTGATACCATCCACGGGATAGCTGGCAGGAGCCGTCAAGACATGCTCCGGCTGAAGCAGCTCGGTGGAAGCCACGCTGCTTCTCCGCTGAGATGGCGGGGTAGCTTCGGGGGAAGCTTCGGCATGTCGTTTGTTGCGATCTGCTGCTTCTCGTTCCTCTTCTCGATCCTCTAGCCCCATTACCCTTCCAAGCAGCGCCTGCATTTGGTCCTGCTCC
>NW_025232403.1:0-2189 GCF_018294505.1 Triticum aestivum | reverse complement strand
CCGTAACCATGGATAATCTTCATCGTTTATCAGGATGCTGGGGTCAGCCTTGACTTTAAAGGGAGGAATTTCATGAAACTTTTCATAATCTTCAGACATGTCTGTCTTGTCCTCCACTCCCACGATGTCCCTTTTTCCTGAAAGAACTATGTGGCGCTTTGGCTCATCGTATGATGTATTCTCTTCCTTATCTTTTCTCTTTCTCGGTCTGGTAGACATGTCCTTCACATAGATAACCTGTGCCACATCATTGGCTAGGACGAACGGTTTGTCAGTGTACCCAAGATTTTTCAGATCCACTGTTGTCATTCCGTACTGTGGGTCTGCCTGTACCCCGCCTCCTGACACATTGACCCATTTGCACTTAAACAAAGGGACCTTAAAATCATGTCCGTAGTCAAGTTCCCATATGTCCACTATGTAACCATAATATGTGTCATTTCCCCTCTCGGTTGTTGCATCAAAGCGGACACCGCTGTTTTGGTTGGTGCTCTTTTGATCTTGGTCAATCGTGTAAAATGTATTCCCATTTATCTCGTATCCTTTCCAAATCAATACAGTCAAAGATGGTCCCCTGGATAACAAGTACAACTCATCACAAACAGTGTTATCACCTGTGATACGTGCTTCCAACCAACTGCTGAAAGTCCTGATGTGTTCACATGTAATCCAGTCGTCGCACTGCTCCGGGTGTTTGGAGCGCAGACTGTTCTTGTGTTCATCGACATACGGGGTCACCAAGGTAGAGTTCTGTAGAACTGTGTAGTGTGCTTGAGACCAAGAATATCCGTCCCTGCATATTATTGAGTCCCTTCCAAGCGTGCCTTTTCCAGTCAGTCTCCCCTCATACCGCGATTTAGGGAGACCTATCTTCTTAAGGCCAGGAATGAAGTCAACACAAAACCCAATGACATCCTCTGTTTGATGGCCCATGGAGATGCTTCCTTCTGGCCTAGCGCGGTTACGGACATATTTCTTTAGGACTCCCATGAACCTCTCAAAGGGGTACATATTGTGTAGAAATACGGGGCCCAGAATGACAATCTCGTCAACTAGATGAACTAGGACGTGCATCATGATATTGAAGAAGGATGGTGGGAACACCAGCTCGAAACTGACAAGACATTGCACCACATCACTCCTTAGCCTTGGTATGATTTCTGGATCGATCACCTTCTGAGATATTGCATTGAGGAATGCACATAGCTTCACAATGGCTAATCGGACGTTTTCTGGTAGAAGCCCCCTCAATGCAACCGGAAGCAGTTGCGTCATAATCACGTGGCAGTCATGAGACTTTAGGTTCTGAAACTTTTTCTTTGCCATATTTATTATTCCTTTTATATTCGACGAGAAGCCAGTCGGGACCTTCATACTAAGAAGGCATTCAAAGAAGATTTCCTTCTCTTCTTTGGTAAGAGCATAGCTGGCAGGACCTTCATACTGCTTTGGAGGCATGCCGTCTTTTTCGTGCAAACGTTGCAGGTCCTCCCGTGCCTCAGCTGTATCTTTTGTCTTCCCATACACGCCCAAGAAGCCTAGCAGGTTCACGCAAAGGTTCTTCGTCACGTGCATCACGTCGATCGAAGAGCGGACCTCTAGGTCTTTCCAGTAGGGTAGGTCCCAAAATATAGATTTCTTCTTCCACATGGGTGCGTGTCCCCCAGTGTCACTCGGAACAGCTAGTCCGCTGGGACCCTTTCCAAAGATTACGTGTAAATCATTGACCATAGCAAGTACGTGATCACCGGTACGCATGGCGGGCTTCTTCCGGTGATTTGCCTCGCCTTTGAAATGCTTGCCTTTCTTTCGACATTGATGGTTGGTCGGAAGAAATCGACGATGGCCTAGGTACACATTCTTCCTGCAGCTTGCCAGGTATATACTATCGGTGTCAAGTAAACAGTGCGTGCATGCATGGTATCCCTTGTTTGTCTGTCCTGAAAGGTTACTAAGAGCGGGTCAATCGTTGATGGTCACGAACAGCAACGCCTTTAGGTTAAATTCCTCCTGTTTGTGCTCATCCCACGTACGTACACCGTTTCCATTCCACAGCTCTAAAAGTTCTTCAACTAATGGCCTTAGGTACACATCAATGTCATTGCCGGGTTGCTTAGGGCCTTGGATGAGAACTGGCATCATAATGAACTTCCGCTTCATGCACATCCAAGGAGGAAGGTTATACATAC
>NW_025232402.1:8439-9779 GCF_018294505.1 Triticum aestivum | reverse complement strand
GAAAGTTGAGAGGGTTACGGCAAAAACTGGATGCACTTCGTGTTAAAAACGGACGATCTCTTTCAAAGTATCAGGATTTCACACAGAAACTCGTCTGTTACAAAGGGATTTCATTTTTTAAAACTTATTTGCACTCCTGACTTTTTGTGTGTTCAAAATTCAACATTCAAAGCCACATCATCATTTTCAATCCTTTCTGACTTCATTTGTTATTTTTCATGCATTTACTAATTATTTTGAGCTATAAGACCATAAAATTGAAAAGCATTTCAAATGAACTCTGAAAAGGTTGAAAGTTGGCATGGTATCATCATTTCATCCACATAGCATGTGCAATAAAGTTGAGAGGGTTACAGCAAAAACTGGATGCACTTCGTGTACAAAACGGACAATCTCTTTCAAAGTATCAGGATTTCATACGGAAACTCGTCTGTTACAAAGGGATTCCATTTTAAAAACATTTTTGAACTCCTGACTTTTTGTGTGTACAAAATGCACCATTCAAAGCCACATCATTATTTTTCAATCCTTTCTGACTTCATTTGTTATTTTTCATGCATTTACTAATTATTTTGAGCTATAATACCATAAAATTGGAAAGCATTTGAAATGAACTCTTAAAAGGATGAAAGTTGGCATGGTATCATCATTTCATCCACATAGCATGTGCAAGAAAGTTGAGAGGGTTACGGCAAAAACTGGATGCACTTCGTGTACAAAACGGACAATCTCTTTCAAAGTATCAGGATTTCATACGGAAACTCGTCTGTTACAAAGGGATTTCATTTTTAAAACTTATTTGAACTCCTGACTTTTTGTGTGTTCAAAATGCACCATTCAAAGCCACGTCATCATTTTTCAATCCTTTCTGACTTCATTTGTTATTTTTCATGCATTTACTAATTATTTTGAGCTATAAGACCATAAAATTGAAAAGCATTTCAAATGAACTCTAAAAAGGTTGAAAGTTGGCATGGTATCATCATTTCATCCACATAGTGTGTGCAAGAAAGTTGAGAGGGTTACAGCAAAAACTGGATGCACTTCGTGTACAAAACGGACGATCTCTTTCAAAGTATCAGGATTTCATACAGAAACTCGTCTGTTACAAAGGGATTTCATTTTTTAGAACTTATTTGCACTCCTGACTTTTTGTGTGTTCAAAATTCAACATTCAAAGCCACATCATCATTTTCAATCCTTTCTGACTTCATTTGTTATTTTTCATGCATTTACTAATTACTTTGAGATATAAGACCATAAAATTGAAAAGCATTTCAAATGAACTCTGAAAAGGTTGAAAGTTGGCATGGTATCATCATTTCATCCACATAGCATGT
>NW_025232402.1:1515-2613 GCF_018294505.1 Triticum aestivum | reverse complement strand
TTACAAAGGGATTTCATTTTTTAAAACTTATTTGAACTCCTGACTTTTTGTGTGTTCAAAATGCACCATTCAAAGCCACATCATCATTTTTCAATCCTTTCTGACTTCATTTGTTATTTTTCATGCATTTACTAATTATTTTGAGATATAAGACCATAAAATTGAAAAGCATTTCAAATGAACTCTGAAAAGGTTGAAAGTTGGCATGGTATCATCATTTCATCCACATAGCATGTGCAAGAAAGTTGAGAGGGTTACAGCAAAAACTCGATGCACTTCGTGTACAAAACGGACAATCTCTTTCAAAGTATCAGGATTTCATACGGAAACTCGTCTGTTACAAAGGGATTCCATTTTGAAAACATTTTTGAACTCCTGACTTTTTGTGTGTACAAAATGCACCATTCAAAGCCACATCATTATTTTTCAATCCTTTCTGACTTCATTTGTTATTTTTCATGCATTTACTAATTATTTTGAGCTATAATACCATAAAATTGGAAAGCATTTGAAATGAACTCTTAAAAGGTTGAAAGTTGGCATGGTATCATCATTTCATCCACATAGCATGTGCAAGAAAGTTGAGAGGGTTACGGCAAAAACTGGATGCACTTCGTGTACAAAACGGACAATCTCTTTCAAAGTATCAGGATTTCATACGGAAACTCGTCTGTTACAAAGGGATTCCATTTTAAAAACATTTTTGAACTCCTGACTTTTTGTGCGTTCAAAATTCAACATTCAAAGCCACATCATCATTTTCAATCCTTTCTGACTTCATTTGTTATTTTTCATGCATTTACTAATTATTTTGAGATATAAGACCATAAAATTGAAAAGCATTTCAAATGAACTCTGAAAAGGTTGAAAGTTGGCATGGTATCATCATTTCATCCACATAGCATGTGCAAGAAAGTTGAGAGGGTTACGGCAAAAACTGGATGCACTTCGTGTTAAAAACGGACGATCTCTTTCAAAGTATCAGGATTTCACACAGAAACTCGTCTGTTACAAAGGGATTTCATTTTTTAAAACTTATTTGCACTCCTGACTTTTTGTGTGTTCAAAATTCAACATTCAAAGCCACATCATCATTTT
>NW_025232402.1:1116-1505 GCF_018294505.1 Triticum aestivum | reverse complement strand
TTGAGAGGGTTAGGGCAAAAACTGGATGCACTTCGTGTACAAAACGGACAATCTCTTTCAAAGTATCAGGATTTCATACGGAAACTCGTCTGTTACAAAGGGATTTCATTTTTAAAACTTATTTGAACTCCTGACTTTTTGTGTGTTCAAAATGCACCATTCAAAGCCACGTCATCATTTTTAATCCTTTCTGACTTCATTTGTTATTTTTCATGCATTTACTAATTATTTTGAGCTATAAGACCATAAAATTGAAAAGCATTTCAAATGAACTCTGAAAAGGTTGAAAGTTGGCATGGTATCATCATTTCATCCACATAGTGTGTGCAAGAAAGTTGAGAGGGTTACAGCAAAAACTGGATGCACTTCGTGTACAAAACGGACGATCT
>NW_025232402.1:0-1106 GCF_018294505.1 Triticum aestivum | reverse complement strand
GTTCAAAATTCAACATTCAAAGCCACATCATCATTTTCAATCCTTTCTGACTTCATTTGTTATTTTTCATGCATTTACTAATTATTTTGAGATATAAGACCATAAAATTGAAAAGCATTTCAAATGAACTCTGAAAAGGTTGAAAGTTGGCATGGTATCATCATTTCATCCACATAGCATGTGCAAGAAAGTTGAGAGGGTTACGGCAAAAACTGGATGCACTTCGTGTTAAAAACGGACGATCTCTTTCAAAGTATCAGGATTTCACACAGAAACTCGTCTGTTACAAAGGGATTTCATTTTTTAAAACTTATTTGCACTCCTGACTTTTTGTGTGTTCAAAATTCAACATTCAAAGCCACATCATCATTTTGAATCCTTTCTGACTTCATTTGTTATTTTTCATGCATTTACTAATTATTTTGAGCTATAAGACCATAAAATTGAAAGGCATTTCAAATGAACTCTGAAAAGGTTGAAAGTTGGCATGGTATCATCATTTCATCCACATAGCATGTGCAAGAAAGTTGAGAGGGTTACAGCAAAAACTGGATGCACTTCGTGTACAAAACGGACAATCTCTTTCAAAGTATCAGGATTTCATACGGAAACTCGTCTGTTACAAAGGGATTCCATTTTAAAAACATTTTTGAACTCCTGACTTTTTGTGTGTACAAAATGCACCATTCAAAGCCACATAATCATTTTTCAATCCTTTCTGACTTCATTTGTTATTTTTCATGCATTTACTAATTATTTTGAGCTATAATACCATAAAATTGGAAAGCATTTGAAATGAACTCTTAAAAGGTTGAAAGTTGGCATGGTATCATCATTTCATCCACATAGCATGTGCAAGATAGTTGAGAGGGTTACGGCAAAAACTGGATGCACTTCGTGTACAAAACGGACAATCTCTTTCAAAGTATCAGGATTTCATACGGAAACTCGTTTGTTACAAACGGATTACATTTTTTAAAACTTATTTGAACTCCTGACTTCTTGTGTGTTCAAAATGCACCATTATAGCCACATCATCATTTTTCAATCCTTTCTGACTTCATTTGTTATTTTTCATGCATTTACTAATTATTTTGAGCTATAAT
>NW_025232401.1:7795-9784 GCF_018294505.1 Triticum aestivum | reverse complement strand
CCGTCCGTGAGGGGGGCACACCCCGGACACGTGTGCCGCCTCTTCAGACATGCCACCACACCACCCCGCGTGTATGAGGGCCCGGTACGACGGGCCGGCGGCATTGCTACCCCCCCAGTGCCCCCGTCCCGACTAACCCTGTAGCGTTTGACCACGCGATCTAGCCCTTTGACTTTGCACGGACGGGCTTTGACCAGTGGTCCTCTCCACCTGGTTGTGTCAGTTCGGCCCATAGGGACACCCGGGAGCAACATCCGGGCCAAACCCACAGCTACATCCACTCCGTGTAGACCCGACGCGTCCGTTTCCCCCCTCCAGGTGCCGGCGGCGGCGCCGTCCGTGAGGGGGGGCACACCCCGGAGACGCATGCCGGGCATTTGCAACCGCCACAACACTTCCAGACTTGTGAGAGGCCGCCTATGCAAGATTTGACGGTATGCTTGCCCCCGGAGGCCGCCGACCACACTCGTAGACGCGCGAAGAGCAATCCGCGTAGAGGGAAGTGTTCAGATACTTCTCCATCACGAAAAATTATGAAAAATTACCATCGGTCCTATAGCACATGTGCCCAGGTCATGTAAAAAACTCATGATTTTATCGCGCTCCGAGTATTTAATAATATTCACGCCGCATCGTTTCCGCAGAACGTCTACTACCGTGTCATCGCCGTCCGTGAGGCGGGCCACACCCCGGAGACGCGTGCCGCCTCTTCGGACATGCCACCGCACCACCCCGCATGTATGAGGGCCCGATGCGACGCTCCGGTGGCATTGCTACCCCCCAGGGCCCCCGTCCCGCCTAACCCTGTAGCGTTTGACCACCGGATCTAGCCCTTTGACTTTGCACGGACAGGATTTGACCAGTGGGCCTCTCCACCCGGTTGTGTTAGGTCAGCCCATAGGAACACTTTGGAGCAACATCCGGGCCAGACCCACAGCAAGATCCCCTCCGTGTAGACCCGACGCGTCCGTTTCCCCCCTCCAGGTGCCGGCGGCGGTGCCGTCCGTGAGGGGGGGCACACCCCGGACACGCGTGCCGCCTCTTCAGACATGCCACCACACCACCCCGCATGTATGAGGGCCCGGTACGACGGGCCGGCGGCATTGCTACCCCCCAGTGCCCCCGTCCCGCCTAACCCTGTAGCGTTTGACCACGCGATCTAGCCCTTTGACTTTGCACGGACGGGCTTTGACCAGTGGACCTCTCCACCCGGTTGTGTCAGTTCGGCCCATAGGGACACCCGGGAGCAACATCCGGGCCAAACCCACAGCTACATCCACTCCGTGTAGACCCGACGCGTCCGTTTCCCCCCTCCAGGTGCCGGCGGGAGCGCCGTCCGTGAGGGGGGGGGCACACCCTGGAGACGCGTGCTGGGCATTTGCAACCGCCACAACACTTCCAGACTTGTGAGAGGCCGCCTATGCAAGATTGGACGGTATGCTAGCCCCCGGAGGCCACCGGCCACAGTCGTAGACGCGCGAAGAGCAATCCGCGTAGACGGAAGTGTTCATATACTTCTCCATCATGAAAAATTATGAAAAATTACCATCGGTCCTATAGCACATGTGCCCACGTCATGTAAAAAACTCACGATTTTATCGCGCTCTGAGTATTTAATAATATTCACGCCGCATCGTTTCCGCAGAACATCTACTACCGTGTCATCGCCGTCCGTGAGGGGGGCCACACCCCGGAGACGCGTGCCGCCTCTTCGGACATGCCACCGCACCACCCCGCATGTATGAGGGCCCGATGCGATGCTCCGGTGGCATTGCTACCCCCCACGGCCCCCGTCCCGCCTAACCCTGTAGCGTTTGACCAGCGGATCTAGCCCTTTGACTTTGCACGGACAGGATTTGACCAGTGGGCCTCTCCACCCGGTTGTGTTAGGTCAGCCCATAAGAACACTTTGGAGCAACATCCGGGCCAGACCCACAGCAAGATCCCCTCCGTGTAGACCCGACGCGTCCGTTTCCCCCCTCTAGGTGC
>NW_025232401.1:5704-7624 GCF_018294505.1 Triticum aestivum | reverse complement strand
CCGGTACGACGGGCCGGCGGCATTGCTACCCCCCAGTGCCCCCGTCCCGCCTAACCCTGTAGCGTTTGACCACGCGATCTAGCCCTTTGACTTTGCACGGACGGGCTTTGACCAGTGGACCTCTCCACCCGGTTGTGTCAGTTCGGCCATAGGGACACCCGGGAGCAACATCCGGGCCAAACCCACAGCTACATCCACTCCGTGTAGACCCGACGCGTCCGTTTCCCCCTCCAGGTGCCGGCGGCAGCGCCGTCCGTGAGGGGGGGGGGCACTCCCCGGAGACGCGTGCCGGGCATTTGCAACCGCCACAACACTTCCAGACTTGTGAGAGGTCGCCTACACAAGATTTGACGGTATGCTAGCCCCCGGAGGCCGCCGGCCACAGTCGTAGACGCGCGAAGAGCAATCCGCATAGAGGGAAGTGTTCAGATACTTCTCCATCTCGAAAAACTATGAAAAATTACCATCGGTCCTATAGCACATGTGCCCACGTCATGTAAAAAACTCATGATTTTATCGCGCTCCGAGTATTTAATAATATTCACGCCGCATCGTTTCCGCAGAACGTCTACTACCGTGTCATCGCCGTCCATGAGGGGGGCCACACCTCGGAGACGCGTGCCGCCTCTTCGGACATGCCACCACACCACCCCACATGTATGAGGGCCCGATGCGACGCTCCGGTGGTATTGCTACCCCCAGGGCCCCCGTCCCGCCTAACCGTGTAGCGTTTGACCACCGGATCTAACCCTTTGACTTTGCACGGACGGGATTTGACCAGTGGGCTTCTCCACCCGGTTGTGTTAGGTCAGCCCATAGGAACACTTTGGAGCAACATCCGGGCCAGACCCACAGCAAGATCCCCTCCGTGTAGACCCGACGCGTCCGTTTCCCCCTCCAGGTGCCGGCGGCGGCGCCGTCCGTGAGGGGGGGCACACCCCGGACACGCGTGCCGCCTCTTCAGACATGCCACCACACCACCCCGCATGTATGAGGGCCCGGTACGACGGGCCGACGGCATTGCTACCCCCCAGTGCCCCCGTCCCGCCTAACCCTGTAGCGTTTGAGCACGCGATCTAGCCCTTTGACTTTGCACGGACGGGCTTTGACCAGTGGACCTCTCCACCCGGTTGTGTCAGTTCGGCCCATAGGGACACCCGGGAGCAACATCCGGGCCAAACCCACAGCTACATCCACTCCGTGTAGACCCGACGCGTCCGTTTCCCCCCTCCAGGTGCCGGCGGCAGCGCCGTCCGTGAGGGGGGGGCACACCCCGGAGATGCGTGCCGGGCATTTGCAACCGCCACAACACTTCCAGACTTGTGAGAGGCCGCCTACGCAAGATTTGACGGTATGCTAGCCCCCGGAGGCCGCCGGCCACAGTCGTAGACGCGCGAAGAGCAATCCGCGTAGACGGAAGTGTTCAGATACTTCTCCATCACGAAAAATTATGAAAAATTACCATCGATCCAATAGCACATGTGCCCACGTCATGTAAAAAACTCAAGATTTTATCGCGCTCCGAGTATTTAATAATATTCACGCCGCATCGTTTCCGTAGAACGTCTACTACCGTGTCATCGCCGTCCGTGAGGGGGGCCACACCCCGGAGACGCGTGCCGCCTCTTCGGACATGCCACCGCACCACCCCACATGTATGAGGGCCCGATGCGACGCTCCGGTGGCATTGCTACCCCCCAGGGCCCCCGTCTTGCCTAAACCTGTAGCGTTTGACCACCGGATCTAGCCCTTTGACTTTGCACGGACGGGATTTGACCAGTGGGCCTCTCCACCCGATTGTGTTAGGTCAGCCCATAGGAACACTTTGGAGCAACATCCGGGCCAGACCCACAGCAAGATCCCCTCCGTGTAGACCCGACGCGTCCGTTTCCCCCCTCCAGGTGCCGGCGGCGGCGCCGT
>NW_025232401.1:0-1254 GCF_018294505.1 Triticum aestivum | reverse complement strand
CTCTCCACCCGGTTGTGTTAGGTCAGCCCATAGAAACACTTTGGAGCAACATCCGGGCCAGACCCACAGCAAGATCCCCTCCGTGTAGACCCGACGCGTCCGTTTCTCCCTCCAGGTGCCGGCGGCGGCGCCGTCCGTGAGGGGGGGCACACCCCGGACACGCGTGCCGCCTCTTCAGACATGCCACCACACCACCCCGCATGTATGAGGGCCCGGTACGACGGGCCGACGGCATTGCTACCCCCCCAGTGCCCCCGTCCCGCCTAACCCTGTAGCGTTTGAGCACGCGATCTAGCCCTTTGACTTTGCACGGACGGGCTTTGACCAGTGGACCTCTCCACCCGGTTGTGTCAGTTCGGCCCATAGGGACACCCGGGAGCAACATCCGGGCCAAACCCACAGCTACATCCACTCCGTGTAGACCCGACGCGTCCGTTTCCCCCCTCCAGGTGCCGGCGGGAGCGCCGTCCGTGAGGGGGGGGGCACACCCCAGAGACGCGTGCTGGGCATTTGCAACCGCGACAACACTTGCAGACTTGTGAGAGGCCGCCTACGCAAGATTTGACGGTATGCTAGCCCCCGGAGGCCGCCGGCCACAGTCGTAGACGCGGGAAGAGCAATCCGCGTAGACGGAAGTGTTCAGATACTTCTCCATCACGAAAAATTATGAAAAATTACCATCGGTCCTATAGCACATGTGCCCACGTCATGTAAAAAACTCATGATTTTATCGCGCTCTGAGTATTTAATAATATTCACGCCGCATCGTTTCCGCAGAACATCTACTACCGTGTCATCGCCGTCCGTGAGGGGGGCCACACCTCGGAGACGCGTGCCGCCTCTTCGGACATGCCACCGCACCACCCCGCATGTATGAGGGCCCGATGCGATGCTCCGGTGGCATTGCTACCCCCCAGGGCCCCCGTCCCGCCTAACCCTGTAGCGTTTGACCAGCGGATCTAGCCCTTTGACTTTGCACGGACAGGATTTGACCAGTGGGCTTCTCCACCCGGTTGTGTTAGGTCAGCCCATAAGAACACTTTGGAGCAACATCCGGGCCAGACCCACAGCAAGATCCCCTCCGTGTAGACCCGACGCGTCCGTTTCCCCCCTCCAGGTGCCGGCGGCGGCGCCGTCCGTGAGGGGGGGCACACCCCGGACACGCGTGCCGCCTCTTCAGACATGCCACCACACCACCCCACATGTATGAGGGCCCGGTACGACGGGCCGGCGGCATTGCTACCCCCCAGTGCC
>NW_025232400.1:6505-9787 GCF_018294505.1 Triticum aestivum | reverse complement strand
TTTTTTTACAAATAAATTAACTGTAAATGCAATTTGTACCATCTTACAACAAGGGTTTTGCAGTAAAACACAATATATGTAATAGAAATACAACATCACTTATCACTTACTGTATTACATTAAAAACTGAAAGAGTGCGAGACATACCAGTTGCATGACATTGAATGAAATGGAGATCATGAAAAAAAATCTTTAGTATCATGATGTTTCTTTAATACTACCACAATTACCAACTTGAGTTTTTGAGAAAAATAATGCGCATAATAACATGACTTATCTTGCAAAATATTTGCTTTCAATTGAACTCACCATACATGTTGCTTGCCCCATCATAATGTTTTGACTTGTTTTATGCTTAATAAATATTACTCCCTCCATAAACTAATATAAGAGCGCTTAGAATACTAAAATAGTGATCCAAACGCTCTTATATTAGTTTACAAAGGGAGTACTGAATAATTTTTAAAGAGTAGCCTTGAGACAAATTCCTGATGTTTGATGAACTTTGACTACGTCTAATGTATGACCTTGCAGCGCCAGGATCACCATCTGAATCTGATGATTGATATTGATATTTATTGGGGAAATAAAATTAGATTTCCTAGATTTATCAAAGTACATGGGGTCACCAAATAAGTAATTATAAAACTATGGTCTACCGGCTACAGTGTACACAATAAAGAGGAGATGTGATGAACTAACACGTCGAATTTGGTATAGGGGTCTTGCCGCTGAAGATCTGGCCTTGTTGGCTCATCTCTATCGCCGGAGGATTGATGTGAACGAGAGAATAGATGGCGGAGTGCAAGAAGCGAACAGAAACGCAAAAGGTCGTGCAACTGGCTGCTGATACGTCTCCGACGTATCTATAATTTTTGATCGTTCCATGCTATTATATTACCCATTTTGGATGTTTATGGGCTTTACTGTACACTTTTATATCATTTTTGGGACTAACCTATTAACCGGAGGCCCAGACTATATTGCTATTTTCTTGCCTATTTCAGTGTTTCGAAGAAAAGGAATGTCAAACGGAGTCCAAACAGAATGAAACCTTCGGGAAAGTTATTTTTGGAACAGAAGCAATCCAGGGGACTTGGAGTGCACGTCAGAGAAGCTTCGAGGAGGCCACAAGCCAGGGGGCGCGCCCTCCACCCTCGTGGGCCCCTCGTGGCTCCCCCGAACGACTTCTTTCACCTATGTAAGTCCATATACTCAAAAACCTTGGGGGAACAAGATAGATCAGGAGTTCCACCGCCGCAAGCCTCTGTAGCCACCAAAAACCTCTTGGGAGCCCGTTCCGGCACCCTGTCGGAGGGGGAACCCATCACCGGTGGCCATCTTCATCATCCCGGTGCTCCCCATGACGAGGAAGGAATAGTTCACCCTCGAGGCTGAGGGTATGTACCAGTAGCTATGTGTTTGATCTCTCTCTCTCTCTCTCTCATGTTCTCTCTATGGCACGATCTTGATGTATCGTGAGCTTTGCTATTATAGTTGGATCTTATGATGTTTCTCCCCCTCCACTCTCTTGTAATGTATTGAGTTTTCCCTTTGAAGTTATCTTATCGGATTTGAGAACACTTGATGTATGTCTTGCCATGCTTATCTGTGGTGACAATGGGATATTCACGTGATCTACTTGATGTATGTTTTGGTGATCAACTTGCGGGTTCAATGAATCTATGCATAGGGGTTGGCACACGTTTTCGTCTTGACTCTCCGGTAGAAACTTTGGGGCACTCTTTGAAGTACTTTGTGTTGGTTGAATAGATGAATCTGAGATTGTGTGATGCATATCGTATAATCATGCCCATGGATACTTGAGGTGACAATGGAGTATCTAGGTGACATTAGGGTTTTGGTTGATTTGTGTCTTAAGGTGTTATTCTAGTATGAACTCTATGATAGATTGAACGGAAAGAATAGCTTCATGTTATTTTACTACGGATTCTTGAATAGATAAAACAGAAAGGATAATTTTGAGGTGGTTTTGTACCCTACCATAATCTCTTCGTTTGTTCTCCGCTATTAGTGGCTTTGGAGTGACTCTTTGTTGCATGTTGAGGGATAGTTATATGATCCAGTTATATTGTTATTGCTGAGAGAACTTGCACTAGTGAAAGTATGAACCTTAGGTCTTGTTTCCTAGCATTGCATTACCATTTACGCTCACTTTTATCGCTTGCTACCTTGCTTTTTTTATATTTTCATATTACAAAAACCTATATCTACCATCCATATTGCACTTGTATCACCATCTGTTCACCGAACTAGTGCACGTATACAATTTGCCATTGTATTGGGTGTGTTGGGGACACAAGAGACTCTTTGTTATTTGGTTGTAGGGTTGTTTGAGAGAGACCATCTTCATCCTACGCCTCCCATGGATTGATAAACCTTAGGTCGTCCACTTGAGGGAAATTTGCTA
Source organism: Triticum aestivum (assembly GCF_018294505.1). Taxonomy (NCBI): domain Eukaryota; kingdom Viridiplantae; phylum Streptophyta; class Magnoliopsida; order Poales; family Poaceae; genus Triticum; species Triticum aestivum. The sequence goes on along the minus strand of NW_025232400.1, from coordinate 7,356 downwards.
CTGTCCTACAAACCTCTGCACTTGGAGGCCCAACAACGTCTATAAGGAGAAGGTTGCGTAGTAGACATCAAGCTCTTTTCTGGCGCCATTGCCGGGGAAGTGAGTGCTTGACGGTATATCTTTAGATCTTGCAATCGAATCTTTTTGTTTCTTGTTTTATCACTAGTTTATTCTATAAAAGAAAACTACAAAAAAAGGAATTGAGTTTGTCTCATACGCTTCATCTTTTTAATATCTTTCGTGAGTATGATGAAAAGGAAAATTGTGCTCAAGTGCTAGAAGAGGAAGTTTATAAAATGTTTCATATTAAATCTTTGAATGATGAGCATGATTGCAATGTTGTTAGTATGAACTCCTTGAATATCCATGATGCTAATGATGATTGCACTAGTTATGATGAAAATATCTCTTATAAGCATGTCGATTTTTGTGGAGTGTATTGGGTTTGCAAGTACGCACCAAATAGGGAAGATAGATATTGCAAGAGTCATAAGCATTTGGAAACTAAAGGATTGCAACAAAGGCTAGATAAGAGTGCTGAAAATTTAAGATATCTTTACCGTACTTGTGAACTTTGCAATGAACATGGTCATTTAAATCTCCGATGTAAATTGTTTCATGATCGAATCGTGTCCAAGAATTGTGATTACTTGATTTCCCTTGCACATCATAATGAACTTAGTTTGCTTTTGGGTTATGAATAATTGAAACATGCAACTAAGCATATTCCAGAATATAACCTTGAGAAATTCCTTGATATTGATCTAGAGGAAATTTATATGTATTGTACGGTGAATTGCATTGAAAATCCTTATATTGCCAATTACATAAAGAAAAGAAAGCAAATAGAA
>NW_025232400.1:0-2795 GCF_018294505.1 Triticum aestivum | reverse complement strand
TTTTTTTTTCTCCACAGAATCTCCATCATCATATTCTATTCTACCCATAGTGCTATATCCATGGCTCACGCTCATGTATTGCGTGAAAGTTGAAAAAGTTTGAGATTATTTAAGTACGAAACAATTGCTTGGCTTGTCATCAGGGGTGTGTAAGATGGGAGCATTTCTGTGTGACGAAATTGAAGCATGACCTAAGTATATGATTTTGTAGGGATGAAATTTCTTTAGCCATGTTATTTTGAGAAGACATGATTGCTTTGATTAGTATGCTTGAAGTATTACTATTTCTTATGTCAATATGAACTTAATCATTTGGATCCAAACATTCATGCCACAATAAAGAAAATTACATTGAGAATTATGCTAGGTAGCATTCCACATCAAAAATTCTGTTTTTATCATTTACCTACTCGAGGACGAGCATGAATTAAGCTTGGGGATGCTTGATACGTCTCCAACGTATCTATAATTTTTAATTGTTCCATGCTATTATATTACCCGTTTTGTATCTTTATGGGCTTTACTTTACACTTTTATATCATTTTTGGGACTAACCTATTAACCGGAGGCCTAGCCCATATTGCTGTTTTCTTGCCTATTTCAGTGTTTCTAAGAAAACGAATATCAAACAGAGTCCAAACGGAATGAAACCTTCGGGAAAATTATTTTTGGAACGGAAGCAATCCAGGGGACTTGGAGTGCACGTCAGAGAAGCTTCGAGGAGGCCATGAGGCAGGGGGGTGCGCCCACCCCCTGGGCGTGCCCTCCACCCTCGTGGCTCCCCCGACCAACTTGTTTCGCCTATATAAGTTCATATACCCCAAAACCTTCAGGGAACAAGATAGATCGGGAGTTCCACCGCCGCAAGCCTCTGTAGCCACCAAAAACCTCTCGGTAGCCCGTTCTGGCACCCTGCCGGAGGGGAACCCATCAACGGTGGCCATCTTCATCATCCCGGTGCTCTCCATGACGAGGAGGGAGTAGTTCACCCTCGAGGCCGAGGGTATGTACTAGTAGCTATGTGTTTGATCTCTCTCTCTTGTGTTCTCTCTATGGCACGATCTTGATGTATCGCGAGCTTTGCTATTATAGTTGGATCTTATGATGTTTCTCCCCCTCTTCTCTCTTGTAATGGATTGAGTTTTCCCTTTGAAGTTATCTTATCGGATTGAGTCTTTAAGGATTTGAGAACACTTGATGTATGTCTTGCCGTGCTTATCTGTGGTGACAATGGGATATTCACGTGATCTACTTGATGTATGTTTTGGTGATCAACTTGCGGGTTCAATGAATCTATGCATAGGGGTTGGCACACGTTTTCGTCTTGACTCTCCGGTAGAAACTTTGGGGCACTCTTTGAAGTACTTTGTGTTGGTTGAATAGATGAATCTGAGATTTTGTGATGCATATCATATAATCATGCCCATGGATACTTGAGGTGACAATGGAGTATCTAGGTGACATTAGGGTTTTGGTTGATTTGTGTCTTAAGGTGTTATTCTAGTATGAACTCTATGATAGATTGAACGGAAAGAATAGCTTCATGTTATTTTACTATGGACTCTTGAATAGATAGAACTGAAAGATAACTTTGAGGTGGTTTCGTACCCTACCATAATCTCTTCGTTTGTTCTCTGCTATTAGTGGCTTTGGAGTGACTCTTTGTTGCATGTTGAGGGATAGTTATATAATCCAGTTATGTTATTATTGTTGAGAGAACTTGCACTAGTGAAAGTATGAACCTTAGGCCTTGTTTCCTAGCATTGCATTACCGTTTACGCTCACTTTTATCGCTTGCTACCTTGCTGTTTTTATATTTTCAGATTACAAAAACCTATATCTACCATCCATATTGCACTTGTATCACCATATCTTCGCCGAACTAGTGCACCTATACAATTTGCCATTGTATTGGGTGTGTTGGGGGCACAAGAGACTCTTTGTTATTTGGTTGCAGGGTTGTTTGAGAGACACCATCTTCATCCTACGCCTCCCACGGATTGATAAACCTTAGGTCGTCCACTTGAGGGAAATTTGCTACTGTCCTACAAACCTCTGCACTTGGAGGCCCAACAACGTTTACAAGGAGAAGATTGCGTAGTAGACATCAGCGGCTGCCCTATACACGTACGGAAATAGAGTAGCAGCACAAAGAGAAATTAACTTTGTGGGCTTTTGGGCTTCTCACCTAGCGTTGCACTCCGCGTTGATGGGTTCAACCCCTATTTACTATTGGATTCATGCACACACTAGACGTGTACCTATACACTCGGCCAGGAAAAGTCGTTGGGTTCAGCTGAACCCAACGCTCATACGTTAGCTCCGTCCCTGGAAGCACTTAGTTTCAGGCTTAGGTCCAGCTTTGGGCTTCTTCTCGGGAGTGACAACTTGCTTCCATCGGGGTTTGAGTCGGTGTCATCGGTGATGATGTAGTCCTGTGAACGAATGTCCTTGGAATCATCGTCATCTCCTCCTGGCGCGGGGTCTCCCATGAATACTCCTAGCTTCTTTGTCAGATCATCATTCTTCTCCACAAGTATCATCATTTCCTCCTCATATCCATCGCGTGTAGACTTGAGTTCTTCCTCTATCTCTGTGATCCTGATCATTGCTTTCTTCAGATCTATCATGCATGCGCACATCTGGTTCTCCTGGTGATGAATGTGCTGGTTTAACTCCTGGATGAAAGCTGCAATGGACCTATCCCTCCTGGTGTTGATCATCTCCCATTGCTCATCTCAGCGCCCACATATCTGGTAGATAGTGTCCTTAAGATCCTTGTGGTAAACTTCTCT